>NW_026533194.1:820000-1090000 GCF_028296485.1 Oppia nitens | reverse complement strand
TGGCGGTCCCTGTATTGGTAAGTCGTACTCAAATTGAAACGGTCCGGTATTTCGCCTAAAGTCGTTGTCGTCGAGCTCATCATACATGTCTTCAAATTTGAAACCCTTTCCCGTACCAAATGGATTGGCCGGTGGACCCGGTTTCCAGAACTGCCAACTTTTTGTTCTTACTCTGCCCTTTCGTTCATCATCTAGATATTTAAGATATGCCGGACTTACCTGATATGTCATTTTTATTGTTGTTGTTGTTGTCACCTACCAGTGCTGTCTCTCTAAAGTAAAATCTGTGAATCTTTCTAGAAATTTTTGAATTATTTAATATTTTATTTTTATTTTTTGAATAAAATTTTTATTTTATTCAATTTTATTCAATTCTCCAATTGTTGTATTGTGTAGTTTTGATAATTCATATCATTTTATTAATTGTTCTAAAGTTTTATTAATTTAATTTCTAAATCTGTCTAAACTATCCCATCTCCTACCAAAAACTAACATTTTTTAGTTAATAAAATTACAGGTATTAAATATAGGATAACTACTCTAGTAATATAGTTTTTTAATGTTTTTTTTTTAAAAAAATAAATTGGTAACTGAATACTTTAGTCACAGCACTGGTAGGTTTTTGAAACTAATTTAATCTCTCTCTCTCTCTCTCTCTCTCTCTCTCTCTCTCTCTCTCTCTCTCTCTCTCATTAAAATTTAAAGCAATATATTTATTTTACAATTTGAAAACAATGTGTGTTTTTTCTTTACCTTTTTGTCTGTTTGTTTGTCTCATAGATAGTTGAGTTGATCGGATAGTGTTTGGGCGTCGGGACGATGTAGCGGATCCTGATTTATCATTTGAAGTATCAGATCTTTGAACGGCGTACTAATATTCTGGATATTCTGGAGTAGCATATAAACATTGGTACCCTGGTAGATATTGTTGCCAACTAGACAGTTGACTACACTGGCACCAAGCGAATAGATATCGGTCGGCGGTGTCTCTACAGGTGTTCCCCATTGACCAGCGTTGCCGAACGGATTGCCGTGCGCCTGTACCCATTCGGGTGCCAAGTAGTCCATTGTTCCGCCGGGAAACATTGTTTCCTGCATCGGTTGGTTCTTGTTGTAGACAATGGCAAATCCAAAGTCGCCCAATTTATAGAGCCGTTGACAGCAACTGAAACCGACTTTTTTGTACAAAATATTTTGCGGTTTGATGTCCATATGGACCATATATTGTTCGTAATGTAGATAACAGATCGCTGAAACAATCTGTTTGAGCCAACCTATTGTCTGTTTTTCATTCATGGTATGCGAGCCTCGTATAAAACTATCGATATCGCCGTTACATAACTCCATGAGCATCAATATCCGCGAATAAGGAAATCCAGTTTGCGGATCGGGTATACCTATAAAGTCGACATATTTGACAATGTTTTTATGCTCGATAAACTGTAGCCGTTGCAAATCGGCTAACATTGTATTAACACTATTACGGACGTTACCGAATTGGCTGTTTTTGTAGGTCATCACTTTGCAGGCCAGTCGCAAGTTTTCCCATTTCTGCCAAAACATGATTTTTCTCAGACCATCCTTTTTGAGCTTCTGTCGTGTACGCACTTCCCATACGCTACCAAAACTGCCGGATCCCATCTGACGTACAAACTCTATGTTCTGCCATTGGTCGCTATGTCCTTCATCTTTCACATACTTGAGATGATCGTCCAGTAATGCCTGTCCCATTGGTATAGTTCTTTGGTGATCCCGGCCAATCTTGGTCTGGTCAGTAAATACTTGATCCCAATTTTGTGGAGCATTTGCCATAGTTATGTTGTTGTTGCAGTTTTGGTGATAATGGTATATCTGTACTGACCTGTGATGGCTAGGATTTGTGTGATTTTTTAAATATAAATTTAAAAAGCATTGTTATTATCTTTTTATTTATTTTTTTTAGTTATTATAATTATAAGTACAGCACATGATTTTCCTCAGACCATATGCTACCAAAAGATCCGATTTCCAGTTGTCGTACATTTGCCGTATGTTTTGCCATTGATCTCTAGGTCCTTCATCTTTGACATACTGTACATACTTGAGATGATCGTCCAGTAATGGCTGTCCCCTTGGTGTATGAGTTTATAGTGCTCTAGGCTGCCCTTGCTCTGGTCAGTAAGCACTTGATCCCAATTGATCGGTCCAATTGCCATACTTGTGCTACAGCTGGCTGCTGTGGTTTTTGACTATGAGTTTATTTATTTTTAAATATAATTCAATTTTATATATAATAACTTATATTTTACTGTATAATATTTATTAAACATTTAATAATATGTCTAATTATTGATATGTACTGTATTACCTATTTTAAAATTAAATTAAAATATCATACCTTTTTTTAGTCCTAACCCATTTACATTTGAGCCAACCGGTTGCATACTTGTTCAATGGTCGGCCGGTTTTGTGGATTGATTGCAAGCATATTAATCGCCAAATTGTATAATTCACGGGACAAATGTGGACCTGAGATCATCCGTTTGATAAGCATTGGTGCACTTTCACTACCTCTGGTGAAATTTATTCCGAGTAGACTGTTGGCTACTGTGCCGCCCAACGCATATATATCGCACGCAGACGTATCAACCGGTTGATAAACTGGTTGATCCCAATTGACATTCAATTCGTCCGGATTGAATTCATCTGTACCGGCTCTGACGGCCGAAACCATTGGATCGCCTATGTTATTGTTGTAGCTGATGGCCATACCAAAATCGGTCAGTTTGTAGATCCATTGTTCGATGGGAAGTCCGGCCCGACTCACGTACAGTATGTTCTCAGGTTTGATATCCAGATGAACAGTACGCTTGTCGACGTGCAGATACTGAAGCGCTGAAGCAATTTGTCTTAGCCAGGCTATGGTTTGCGTGTGATTTAAACATATATTTGGTTTTTCATTAGCTATCAAAGCAAATAAATTGCCATTACACAGTTCCATAAGCATCACTACAAAAGCATAAGGAAAGCCAGTCTGTGAGTCGGGTATACCAATGATATCGTAAAATTGGACAATGTTTTCATGTTTCAAATACCTGAGCGCATGCATGTCGGCTAACATGGTTTCCACATTACCTTGCCAATCGTTAGCCCAATTGTGTGGACAGATCATCACTTTACAAGCCAGGCGCATCTTTTTCCAGTTCATCCACGGTCTCGGACCGCTATCAACTTTATGCTGTAAAAGTGTCGGCGCTTCCCATCTGCTACCGGTTCGTCGTTCAGCTGTCACATCCCAAACTGCACCGAAACTTCCTATTTCTAGTTTTTTGAAAAACTGTATATTACGCCACAGTTCACCCGGTCTCTCTTGTTTCAGATACTCGAGCTGAGCATCCGGTAGTGCTTTTGGTTTGTTTATCGCATTCAATTGCGGCCGATTGTGTCGATCAGTGCCCATATCGTTCTCCTCTGTCCATATTTCTGACCAATTGGCCACTGACGGCAATCTAGATGTTTGTGGTCGCACTCCGTCAAGCGGTTGATAATAGTGTTCGGCTCCTTCAGGCAATATTGGCCGCATCACTATTGGCCGCATTGGAGCAAATGGTGTCGGCTGTCTCTCTGATACCGGCCTTCGTGTAAAGTCTGGCAATCGGTACATAGGTTTTCGCGGATCCATTTCTACACCTGTACTTTGTATGCTTTGTTTAACTAATTGTTTGTTCCTATTTGACTATCTATTACTCTTCCTCTAACTCTTTATCTTATCTAATCTGATATGAGTTTTGATTTTGTGTTTTTGGTGTGTTTTTCTGATTTTAATTGAAAATATTTTAATTTTAATTGTTATTCAAAATAAATTGTTTAAACAGCAAAAAAAATATTAATATTAAAAAACAGCGAATATTATTAAAACTGTGAGTTTGCTGTAGTTTTGGTGTGAACTGTGAAGAGTCAGTCATTATATGAATTACTGTATATTATTAATAATATTTTACTAAATGTGAATATTTGAGTGAATTTCCTAAATTGTCATTAACCATGAATTATATCTAAAAAAAATTAACCATCATTTTAGGGAAAGTTAACAAATAAGATAAGAAAAATAGTAGTGAAAGGTTAGGATAGACGAGGAAAACAACTGTAAGAAAGAGATGGAGAGTTGAATCCATGAAGAGAGAGAAAGAGAAATTAAATTACTGTAGTTTCAAAACAGTGCTGTGAGTATACAGATAACAGATACCTTTTATTAAAGTATTATTTATAAATAACAGAAATATATTTATTAAAGAAAAAATCTATCAATTTGTTATATTCAATGCTATTTATACATATATTTTTATGTTTTGATTATTAAAGTATAATTACGAGAGAGAGAGAGAGAGAGAGAGAGAGAGAGAGAGAGAGATTAAATTAGTTTCAAAAACCAACCAGTGCTGTGAGTACAGTATTCAGTTACCAATTTATTAAAGAAAAAATCTATCAATTTACTTTTATTTTCTAAAAAAGCATACTTAACATCTACTGATATTTTTGTTTTAAAAAAAGCATACCATTACTCCTAATCGATTATATATAGTCCAAAATGGCGCACACTTTTTCAATGGTTGGCCTGGCCTGTGGGTCGGTTGCAAGCATCCGTATTGTCATACTATATAGATTACGAGACGGTTCTGGCATACCTATCGTCATTCGTTTGGCCAGAATTGGAGGACTGAGCCGACCATTTTCGAAATCCATATGTCCGAGTATACTGTTGGCTACTGTGGCGCCCAATGCATAGATATCGACAGCGCAAGTGTCAATCGGTTGAGCAACTGGTAGACGACAATTGGCATTCATTTCGTCCGAATTGAATTCTTTGGTACCGGCTTTGACGGCCGACACCATTGGATCGCCTTTGTTGTTGTTGTAGCTGATGGTCATACCGAAATCGGTCAGTTTGTAGATCCATTGATCGATAGGTAGTCCGGGCCGACTAACGTACAGTATGTTCTCAGGTTTGATATCCAAATGAACTGTACGCATGTCGACGTGCAGATACCGGAGCGCTGAGGCAATCTGTTTAAGCCAGGCCACAGTTTGCGTGTTAGTGAAGCAATAATTTGGTTCTTGTTCATCAAGCAAACCATACAAATCTCCATTACACAGATCCATTAGTGTCACCACAAATGCATAGGGAAAGCCAGTCTGCGAGTCGGGTATATTTATGATATCATGAAATTGGACAATATTTTCATGTTTCAAATACCTGAGCGCATGCATGTCGGCCAACATGGTATCGACAATACCTTGACAATTGCCAGCCCAAGTGGGAGGACAGCTCATTACTTTGCAAGCCAGGCGTATCTTTTTCCACAGCAACGAATGTCTCGGACCGCTGTCCACTTTATGCTGGAACAGTGTCGGCGCTTCCCATCTGCTACCGGTTCGTCGTTCGGCTGTCACATCCCAAACCGCACCAAAACCTCCTTCTTGTAGTTTTTTGAAAAACTGTATATTACGCCACAGTTGTCCCGGTCTCTCTTGTTTCAGATACTCGAGCTGAGCATCCGGTAGTGCTTTTGGTTCGTTTAACTCATTTAATTGCGGCTGATTGTGCCGATCGGTGCCCATATCGTTCTCATCTGTCCATATTTCTGACCAATTGGCCACTGACGGCAATCTAGAGGTTTGTGGTCGCACTCCGTCAAGCGGTTGATAATAGTGTTCGGCTCCTCCAGGCAATATTGGCCGCATCACTATTGGCCGCATTGGAGCAAATGGTGTCGGCTGTCTCCCTGATGTCAGCCTTCGTCTAAAGTCTGGCAATCGGTACATAGGTTTTCGCGGATCCATTTCTACACCTGTACTTTGTCCTCTTTGTTTAGCTGATTGGTTGTCCCTATTTGACTGTCTATTCCTAAATCTGTATCTTATCTAACCTTTTGAGTTCTCACTGATCTTTTGTTTCTTTTGTATGAAATTGATTTGACCTTTGATTTTGTCAGACGTTTTTGTGTTTTGTGATTTTAATTGAAAATATTTTAATTTTTTTAGTTATTAACAATTGTTTAGACGGCAAAAAAATATTAACATTAAAAATCAGTGAATATTAGGCTGGACTCCTAATTGTGGGCTTTGTTTTTGTTTGCGCGTGCAGTACAACATTGTATTAAATACATTGATTATATTATGCGCGCGTGAAATAACTCAAAATTATTTATTTATTTTAAGTTATAGACTAATATCTATCATATGTTTAGTTATTTCGATTATTTACTATTCCATCCATTCCCCACAACCCCCCCCCCACACACCACTTCCTAACATCACACCCCACCCCACCACCACCTAAACTAAACCAAACAAAGATATTATAAGACATTTATTGCATTATAAAAACGAAACCCACAATAAGGAGATGAGCCGAATATTAATACTGTATATATATATATATATTTGTATAAAACACAACAGAAGTTACCAGTGCTCGACAATGTAATCCTAAATACATTACATATGAATTATAACCATCAGGTTAGGGAAAGTTAACAAATAAGATAAGAAAAATATTAATGAAAGGTTAGGATAGACGAGGAAAACAACTGTAAGAAAGAGATGGAGAGATGAATCAGATACCAGTGCTCTCTAAATCACTAACCATTTGTTATATTCAGATACATATATTTTTATGTTTTGATTATTAAAGTATAATTACGAGACAGAGAGAGAGAGAGGGAGGGAGAGAGAGAGAGAGAGAGAGAGAGAGAGAGAGAGAGAGAGATTAAAGTAGTTTCAAAAACCTACCAGTGCTGTGAGTACAGTATTCAGTTACCAATTTATTACAGAAAAAATCTATCAATTTACTTTTATTTTTTTAAAAAAAACATATACTTAACATCTACTAGTATTTTTGTTTTTAAAAAAAAATCATACCATTACTCCTAACCCATTACAAGTCGGCTAAAATGGCGCATACTTTTTCAATGGTTGGCCTGGCTCGTGGATCGATTGCAAGCATCTGTATTGTCAAACTATATAGTTTACGATACGGTTCTGGCATACCTATCGTCATCCGTTTGGCAAGAATTGGAGGACTGAGCCGACCTTTCTCGAAAACCATATGTCCGAGTATACTGTTAGCTACTGTGGCGCCCAATGCATAGATATCGACAGCACAAGTGTCAATCGGTTGAGGATCTGGTAGACGACAATTGATAAGCATTTCGTCCGGAATGAACTCTTTGGTACCGGCTTTGACGGCCGAAACCATTGGATCGCCTTTGTTGTTGTTGAAGCTGATAGTCATACCAAAATCGGTTAGTTTGTAGATCCATTGTTCGATGGGTAGTCCGGCCCGACTGATGTACAGTATGTTCTCAGGTTTGATATCCAAATGAACTGTACGCATGTCGACGTGCAGATACCGGAGCGCTGAGGCAATCTGTTTAAGCCAGGCCATAGTTTGCGGGTAAGTGAAGCAATAATTCGGTAATTGATCCGCAAGCAAACTGTACAAATCGCCATTACACAGATCCATCAGTGTCACCACAAATGCATAGGGAAAGCCAGTCTGCGAGTCGGGTATATTAATGATATCATGAAATTGGACAATGTTTTCATGTTTCAAATACCTGAGCGCATGCATGTCGGCCAACATGGTATCGACAATACCTTGGGAAGTGCCAGACAAACTGGGAGGACAGCTCATCACTTTGCAAGCCAGGCGTATCTTTTTCCACAGCAACGAATGTCTCGGACCGCTGTCCACTTTATGCTGGAACAGTGTCGGCGCTTCCCATCTGCTACCGGTTCGTCGTTCGGCTGTCACATCCCAAACGGCACCAAAACCTCCTTCTTGTAGTTTTTTGAAAAACTGTATATTACGCCACAGTTGTCCCGGTCTCTCTTGTTTCAGATACTCGAGCTGAGCATCCGGTAGAGCTTTTGGTTCGTTTAACTCATTCAATTGCGGCTGATTGTGCCGATCGGTGCCCATATCGTTCACTTCTGTCCATATTTCTGACCAATTGTCCACTGAAGGAAATCTAGAGGTTTGTGGTCGCACTCCATCAAGCGGTTGATAATAGTGTTCGGCTCCTTCAGGCAATATTGGTCGCATCACTATTGGCCGCATTGGGGCAAATGGTGTCGGCTGTCTCCCTGATGTCAGCCTTCGTGTAAAGTCTGGCAATCGGTACATAGGTTTTCGCGGATCCATTTCTACACCTATACTTTGTATGCTTTGTTTAACTGACTGGTTGTCCCTATTTGACTGTCTATTCTAAATCTGTATCTTATCTAACCTTTTGAGTTCTTACTGACCTTTTGTTTCTATTGTTTGAAATTGATTTGAACTTTGATTTTGTCAAACGTTTTGGTGTTTTTATGATTTTAATTTGAAAATATTTTAATTTTATTTGTTTTAAACAATTGTTTAGACGACAAAAAATTAACATTAAAAAATCAGTGAATATTAATACTGTATATACTATATTTGTATAAAACACAACAGTATTTGTAAAAAAAAATTACCAGTGCTCGACAATGTAATCCTAAATAAGCTTAAATCTATATTATAGACAGCCATAAAAAAGGTATTATTTTTTATGCAGTTATGCATATATAAAATGTTAGTTTTATTAATTAATTATTATTTAGTTAGGTTATTTTGGGTTGAGTGTGAGGTTAGATTAGGTTAAGTGGTTGGGTAGGTGGGTGGGTAGGTCGGTGGGGATGTGTTTTTGTGGCAAATAATTTTCAACTGGCTGTCTATAATATAGATTTGTTTCTTAACTACAATTACTACTTACTTGTACAGTGAACTGCATACTGGAAAACATTACTATTTATTTTTTTCTAACAATCATACCTACCATCCATCCATTCATTCATTCATTTATTACATCTCAGCCAACCTGTTGCATACCTGTTCAATGTTTGGCCGTTTTTGTGGATCCGAGTCGATCATTTGTAACGTCAAACTGATAAAATTCCTGGTTCTCGATCCATGTTTCTGTTCTTCCAGTCGACTGATAAGTTGCTGATAACTGTTTTCACCACTAGTGAAACGTTTGCCGAGCATACTATTGGCCACTGTTGATCCCAGTGCATAGATATCGCACAATGATGTATCAATCATCGATGGTACAAGATTAAACCAGTTATTGTACATTTCGACCGGATTGTAAGGCATAGTACCGGCTTTGACGGCCGACATCATCGGTTCATCTTTGTTGATGATGTTGTAACTGATAGACATACCGAAATCGCACAGTTTGTAGATCCATTGGTCGATGGGCTGTCCCTTACGACTATTATACAGTATGTTGTCTGGTTTAATGTCCAAATGAACTGTACGCTTATCAATGTGCAGATACCTAACGGCTGATGCAATCTGTAGAAGCCATGCAAACGTTTGCGAATCACTCAGACAACGATCTGGTCTCTGTTTTTTGAGCAAACTGGACAAACTGTCGGTGCATAGATCCATCAGTATCAACACAAACGCATAGGGAAAGCCTGTCTTCGAGTCGGGTATATTAATGATATCGTGAAACTGGACAATGTTTTCATGTTTCAAATACCTGAGCGCATGCATGTCGTCCAACATGGTTTTCACACTATCGTGCCAGTGACTTCCTCTTCTATACGGAGAGCTCATCACCTTACAGGCCAGTCGTATCCGTTTCCATTGCATCCATGGTCTCGGACCGCTGTCCACTACCCGCTGTAAGAGTGTCGGCTGTTGCCACTTGGTATCAGTTCGTCGTTCGGCTACCACATCCCAAACCGTACCGAAACTTCCTTTTTTTAGTTTTTTGAAAAACTGTATATTACGCCACAGTTCACCCGGTCTTTCCTGTTTCAGATACTCGAGCTGAGCATCCGGTAGTGCTTTTGATCTGAATGTGGAATTCAATTCTGGCAGAACATCATAATCGGTGCCCTTATCGTCGTCATCGGTCCATATTTCCGACCAATTGGCCGCTCCCTGTATCGGCCTATTTGGTTTCCACGTTACCTGACGTCGCAACCAACCTGAATCCGGATGATGACCCGGGGCTGTGCCAAACGGTTCGATACCTTCGGGTAAGTCCTGTCTTTGATTCTTAAAGAATCGTTGATATTCTGGATCCAATTGATTTGCCATTTGTTTTGTTGTTCTTTTAGCTGTAGTGTCCGACTAAGTTGTTCTCAAAATTTATTTAATTTACTTAAAATTAATTTAATTTTAATTTAAAAATTATAAAAAAAATAAATTATAAAAGCTAAATAAAAATAATTTTTATGAATAAATGCCATTTTAAATTAAAGTAGAATTTAAAAAAAAAATATTAATTCCTATTGAGAAACACATTTTATAAATAATTTTTTTATGTAGTTTTTTTTGTAACTTAATTTATCACAGTTTGTGAATTGGTATATAATTTCTAAAAAAAAATAAATATTTTTTTACATATTTTTGTTAGCATATATGTTTATAACAACTTATTATTATTATTATTACCTATTTTTATATATAAATCATATCTGTTATGCCTACAAACTATTATCATACCCATTACATGTACTACTACTGTACATTTCAGTCAACCTGTCGCATACTTGTTCAATAGTCGGCCTGTTTTGTGGATCAGTATCGAGCATCTGTATCGTCAAATTGTATAACAATAGCGACGATTTTGGCATACCTGAGATCATACGTTTGTGAAGCATTGGCGGACTAAGATTTCCGTCTACAAAATGTCCGTAACCGTGTCCGAGTATAGTGTTGGCCACTGAGGCGCCCAACGAATAGATATCGCACGCAGAAGTATCGATCGGTCGAGGAACTGATTGATGACAATTGGCATTCATTTCATCGGAATTGTAATCCTCGGTACCGGCTTTGATGGCGGAAATCATTGGATCGTCTACTGAGTTGTTGTAGCTGATGGCCATACCAAAATCGGTCAGTTTATAAATCCATTGATCAATAGGTTGTCCATCACGAATGACGTACAGTATGTTCTTGGGTTTGATATCCAGATGAACAGTACGCTTGTCGACGTGCAGATACCGAAGCGCTGAAGCAATCTGTCTTAGCCAGGCTATGGTTTGCGGGTCAGTAAAGCAAAAATCAGGTTTCTGGTCTTTGAGCAGTTTTAACAAATCGCCATTACATAGATCCATGAGTATCACTACAAACGAATAGGGAAATCCTGTCTGTGAGTCGGGTATACCAATGATATCGTGAAATTGTACAATGTTTTCATGTTTTAAATACCTGAGCGCATGCATGTCGGCCAACATGACTTCCACAATACGATGCCAATGGCCAGCAAATCTGGATGGACAGCTCATCACTTTACAAGCAAGGCGTATCTTTTTCCATTTCATCCACGGTTTCTGACCGCTGTCCACTACATGTTCTAACAGTGTCGGCGGTTCCCATTTGCTACCAGTTCGTCGTTCGACCACTACATCCCAAACTGTACCGAAACTACCTTCGTCTAGACATTTGAAAAACTGTATATTACGCCACAGTTGGCCCGGTCTCTCCTGTTTCAGATACTCGAGCTGAGCATCGGGTAGTGCTTTTGGCAAGTATGACACCGTGAATTGCGGCTGATTGAATCGATCGGTGCCCCAATCGTTGACATCGGTCCATATTTCTGACCAATTGGCCGCTGACGCTGGATTCGGTAATGTAGAAGAGTGTGGTCGCACTCCGTCAGGCGGTCGATAGTAGTATTCGGACTCTTCGGATAATATTGGCGGTATGACTATTGGCCGCATTGGGGCAAATGGTGTCGGCTGTCTCTCTGATACCGGTCTTCGTGTAAAGTCTGGCAATCGGTACATAGGTTTTCGCGGATCCATTTCTACACCTGTACTTTGTATGCTCTGTTTAACTAATTGGTTGTTCCTATTTGACTGTCTATTCCTAACTTTCCTAACTCTTTATCTTATCTAATCTGATCTAAGTTCTGACTGATTTCAATTGATTTTGTCAGACGTTTTTGGTGTGTTTTTTCTGATTTTAATTGAAAATATTTTAATTTTAATTGTTATTCAATATAAATTGTTTAAACGGCAAAAAAAATATTGAATTAAAAAACAACGAATATTATTAATACTGTGTGTTTGCTGTAGGTTTGGTGTGGATAGTCAGTCATAATATTGTAAAGTTATGTAAAATATTACTGTATATTATTAATAGTATTTTACTTAATCTGAATATTTCGGTGAATTTCATGTTTTTTTTTAATAAATACACTACAGTACTACTAATATATTAAATAATTAATTAACTGTAGTGATAAACTAAATTGATAAAATAACATATATTTTAAAAACATATATTTTATATATTATATGTGTTGAAAGTTTGGATGGTTTACTATGTTTTAATGCATTGATTTTACTATTAGCGCATGAAATGAAATAAACTTATTTAATTAAAAAAACAAATAGTAATATAAATACATTAAAACATAGTAAACCATCCAAACTTTCAACACATCCTAACCTCACTCCATCCCATACCATCACCACTTCCTAAACTCACACACCCCACCCAACCTAACCCCAAACTAACCCAAATAAAAAGGTATTATCAATATAATAGTATAGCATATAAAACCAATATTAAAAGCGAAGCCCCCTAAGGTAACTAAAGCCAATATTTTTTTATGTTTAAATTGGTTTGAATTGGTATCTAATTTCTAAAAATGTATTTCTAATTTACTTACTTTATTTTTTTTAGTATACATGTATAACTACTGATTACCTATTTTTAAAAAAAATCATATCTGTTATGCAAACAAACTATTTTGCCATACAAACTGTACATGTACTACATATCAGCTAACCTATCGCATAGTTGTTCAATAGTTGGCCTCTTTTGTGGATCAGCATTGAGCATCTGTATCGTCAAATTGATCAGTTTCCACGACAACGATCCCGGTTGATTTGTGGCCATCCGATTGACTAGTTCTTGAGGACTGAGTTTTCCGTTTATATAATGCAATTGTCCGATTATACTGTTGGCTACTGTGGCGCCCAACGAATAGATATCGCAGGCAGTAGTATCGATCGGTTGAGGAACTGGTTGTTTGCAATTGGCATTCATTTCGTCCGAATTATAATCTTTGGTACCGGCTTTGACGGCCGACACCATTGGATCGCCTTTGTTGTTGTTGTAGCTGATGGCCGTACCAAAATCGGTCAGTTTATAGATCCATTGATCGATGGGTAGTCCGGCCCGACTAACGTACAGTATGTTCTCAGGTTTGATATCCAAATGAACTGTACGCATGTCGACGTGCAGATACCGGAGCGCTGAGGCAATCTGTCTTAGCCAAGCCATGGTTTGCTGGTCAGTGAAACAACAATTTGGTGTCTGCTGTTCGAGTAGACTAAACAAATCGCCATCACACAAATCCATTAGTATCACTATAAAAGCATAGGGAAATCCTGTCTGTGAGTCGGGTATACCAATGATATCGTGAAATTGGACAATGTTTTCATGTTTCAAATACCTGAGCGCAAACATGTCGGCTAACATTATATTCACAATACTGTGCCAATGGCCAGCCCAACTCCTAGGATAGTTCATCACTTTACAAGCAAGGCGTATCTTTTTCCATTTCATCCACGGTCTCCGACCGCTGTCCACTACATGCTCTAACAATGTCGGCGCTTCCCATCTGCTACCGGTTCGTCGTTCGGCTACCACATCCCAAACCGAACCGAAACTTCCTTCTTCTAGTTTTTTGAAAAACTGTATATTACGCCACAGTTCGCCCGGTCTCTCCTGTTTCAGATACTCGAGCTGATCATCCGGTAGGGCTTTTGGTTTTCTTAACGCATTCAATTGCGGCGGATTGAATAGATCGGTACCCATATCGTCCTCATCGGTCCATATTTCTGACCAATTGGCCGCTCCCTGTACCTGTCTTTTTGGTTTCCACGGTAACCATCCTGAATCCTGTTGATGACTTTGGTCTGTGCCAAACGGATTGGTCCCTTCGGGTATGTTTTGTCTTTGGTTTTTCAAAAATCGTTGATATTCTGGATCTAATGGATTTCCCATTTGTTTTGTTGTTCTTGTAGTTGCAATGTCTGACTAATTTTTTAAAATTCTTAACTTTTCATTTACTCTTTAATAAAAAAATAACTCATAATTTTTTTTTAAAATTAAAATTATTTAAACAATTGTTATTTTAGAAAAAAATAAAAAAAAGTTAAACAAAAGTCAAATTTTTTGCTGGTTGTCTATATTATAGATTTAATACAGATATTAGGACTTAAGGAACAAATCTATATTATAGACAGCCAGTAGAAATTTATTTGACCCAAACCCACCCCCACCCATCCAATTACTTCCTAACCTCACACCCACCCCAAACTAACCTAACTAAATGATAATTAAGTAATAAAACTAACATTTTATATATGTATAACTGCATAAAAACAATACTTTTTTGCTGGCTGTCTATAATATAGATTTAAGCCATAAAATGTTAGTTTTATTACTTAATTATTATTTAGTTAGGGTTAGTTTGGGGTGAGTGTGAGGTTAGGAAGTGGTTGGTTGGGTGGATGGGGATGGGTTCATGGCAAATAATTTTCTAATTGCTGTCTATAATCTACTTTTGTTCCATTGGATCATAGAAGAATACCACCATCAATGGATTAATATTAATAATAATAAATAGATAACAAAATGATTTTTTTTTGTTATTGAAGACAATCTGACAAATACCAGTTACGATTGAAATTAATTAATTAATTAGAAAAATTTAATTAAAAAGTATAAACACTATAATATAACAGTTTTCTCAGGTAAATAAATATAGTAAGACAAAACAAAAACAACAACAAAATATAATGACTAATAAAAGTTTTATTACAAAAATTATTGTTGTCATTGAATATATTATAGTTATTTTTGTAAAGTTTTATAATTTTTTTTTGCACGTTTATAGATGTCTACTACTATTATACAACAAAATAATCATTTATTTACAAAACATACAAAACAAAAAACTTTGAAATATAAAAAAGCAAAAAACCATTAATTTTTTATGTATTTATTTATTTATTAGTTATATAAAATAATTTCCTTTAATAAACAACAAACATATTATATACAGTAAACTACAGTTTTTTCCACATTACAGTATATTTTGAATAAAAAGATTTTTTTAAAATGTTAATTCAAAATATTTGTTGTTTGTTTCTATGAAATCAATTAATTGGTTAAAATGTTTGGTTGTTTGTCACGCAAACGGTATTTTTTGCAGACAAGAGCTCCGCCGTCGAGTGGCACAAGACTTCCGGTGACAAACGGTGCCCAACTGTCTGAGGCCAAGAACTCGATGGCTTTGTTGATGTCGTCAACCAATCCGGGCCTTTGTAACGGATATGTCATTTGGCAAAACATTTTCATATCGTCCTGAGTGATGGCAAACTGTTTAATTGTATCAATTAGTGGTGTCAATACAATACCAGGACTGTGGGGGTGGGGGGTGGGTGGTGTAGACAATTGTGACAGTTAATTAGTTAATTAATAATAATTTAGTAAAAATGAAATAAAAAAAACATTTACAGAATAGCATTGACACGAATGCCTTTCGGACCCAATTCCATGGCCAGACATTTGGTGAACATATTGAGACCGCATTTGGATATACCGTACGGACTCCATGTTTTTGCCTTTAATGTTTAATTTTTAATAATTTGTTTAATAATAAATGTTGTAATTAATTGAATAACATATTAATCAATAAATACCGGAATCATTGATGAAATACTCGATATATTAACAATACAGCCTTTGGTCTGTTCGAGATAGGGAATCACCAATGATGTCAATAACACGGCTGACCTTAAATTAGTATTGACTATACCATCAAATAGTTTCATATATTTCAGATCTTTGTTGTTTTCGTCGTCACCGATGTACCCGTGATCTACAATTCCCGCACAGTTAACCAAAATGTTGATTTTACCGAAATGGGCAACAGTTTTGTCGACCAAATGCCGAATCTGACGGTCGTCCAGAACATCGACTACAACTTCGAGAGTTTGTTTGCCAGTGTGTTGTTGTTGTTGTTGTCGGCACTCCTGTGCCACTAATTTGACTTTAGATGAGTCGCGTCCGGTGACCACAACATTGGCTCCCAATTTTGCAAAATAAACGGCAGCTCCGGCACCAATTCCCGAGCTTGAACCTGGATTAAAATATAGATTAATTAATTATTATTTATTGGACATTATTGTTTAATTTTCATTACCTGAAATTAACATTACTTTATCGTTAAAATCATTTTCCGTATTGATATTATTTGAATTCATTTTTTTTTTTGGAAAAAAAACTGTAAGTACTGTCAAAAAAGTTTGTCTGAAAATATAAAGTTTTTATGAAAGTATAAATAATTATTTTTATTAATGTAACCAATATTTTTATATACCATTTTTTAATAAATAAATATTTAATTATTAGTGTGTTTTCCACTTTTGTTTGTTTGTTATTGTTATTTTTATTACATCATATCAAGTATTTAATATTACATTATGTAAATTTATTAATTTTATATAATCATAAATAATAGTCTATTAAAACTATTGAAAGTCTATTTTAAAATAATGTTGTTGTTGTTGAAGTTATTACTCTTAAGGAAAGAGAGAGAGAGAGAGAGAGAGAGAGAGAGAGAGAGAGAGAGAGAGAGAGAGAGAGAGAGAGAGAGAGAGAGAGAGTTATAAATTTTTGTAGTTATAAAGTGTTAGAGAATTTTTGAATTTAGAATATTTTATGTTATAAAATACTACAAAAAATTCTCTGATTATATCAATTAATTAAAATGATATAATAATTAAAATTACTGTATATTTAATATAAAAATTTGATATAAATAACATTTGATTGAATTCATAGAAGAAAAAATTGATTGATTGCAACGTTCAGTTCGCTATTTCAACAATTAATTATTTATCTGACAATAAATATAACCACAAAAAATATGTTAATTGTCTATCAATTTAGAAGATTATAACTAAATATCCTTTTTTTACGATAACTTATCTTTCAATTGTTGCAACTCTTTGTGTGCCAACTCATCCATTATGTTATTTGTAGGCAAATTGAGTCCTTTGTTAACCCATTGTCTGGCAGTTGTCTTTTTTCTTAGTCTACGATAAGTTTTGGCAATCCATAGATAGTTGTCCTTCCAGTTTGGTTTGGATTTGTCGCTATCGAAAAACTTTTGCAACGCCTCCTGATAGGTGGCCTCCGGTATCGGACCGTACAGAGCGCGGGCAATGTTACGCTCGATCCACGACAAAGCGGCCAACTCGTAGGCAAACCGGCCGGCCATGAAGTGCAACATGTGATCGTTTGGGTCCAGCTTATAGGCTAAGTCCAGGTGCTGTTTGAATTTGTGGCCGTATCTGATCTTATCCTTGACACCGACCAATTTGGTTGCCCGTCCCAGTGCTATGCAATACCATTTGTGACTGTCCAGCGATTTTGGGTCCGCCTTAACCGATCGTTTTCCATATTCCAGTGCCTCGAAAGCCAACTGTCTTTGTTGATTGGTTTCGATATCGCTTGAAATACTGAGCAAAAGAGACACTTTGTTCAGTCGCCACAACACTTCGCTATTGTTTTTGTTTGTCTCATTGTTGGTCAGTTCAGCCTTCATGTCGTCATACAGTTTACGTTTACCGTCCAAATCGGTCGCATCTGTGTTTATCGTACGGTCCCATTCCTCGAAGTTTACTGTCATTACTGTAAATAGATTGGTTATGGTTAAGGCACCGGTATGTGGCTATCACACTACAGGCTATAGATGTTCGGCCCGTATATATCACTGAATGTGATGGTGACCTAACACTGTCGGTCTCGTATGTGTGCTCTAGTGTCCGACAATCTAAATAAAATTATTGTTGAAAAATAAAACTTTATCATAAATTTAAAAGTTTTTATTTTATTTAACATTAAAACATCAACAGAGAGGACCATTTGTAGGTTAAAAAGTGAAAATTATTTTTTCGTAACAAGGAATGGGATCAACAAAACAGTTGTGCTGTTGTCTATGCCGGACACCATTTGATGGACCAGTTATCGGCAATAATAATGTGGCCAAACTAGGTGTTAGCGGTGAAAAGCGACAACAATTGGCACACAAACAATGTCTCGTCGATTATCTTCAACACAGTACAGCCGGTATATGTAATGGCATCGGAAGACAGCACTTCCGCATAGTATCAGTTAATCAGAAAAAGACATTCTTCGGCTATCTTTGCAAAAGTAACATCTTTTGGACAATTTTAAGTCTGTTGTCAACCGTACTGACCATTATATGGAGTATCAGAGACGCGCGCCGACAGTTGCTGTTGTTGTTGAATACCTGTCAAATAAGACACGATTTGCTGGCCGTACGTTTCCGGCAAATCGATACCTATTGTCATGTATGGGAAACGGCAATCAAATTGATGCCATTATTGACTATAGTGTTAGCCATCAATACGTTGAGAAACTTTTGGCTTACATTTCAAGAATGGAAACACCAGTGTTTGGTCATTGAATACAAACATAAATAAAAAAAAATGTTTTGTTTTTTTTTGTTTAGTTAATTACTAATAAGTTAATCACAAATTAGTAATTTATGATTAAACAAAATATAAGACAACCTAAAAAAATAAATGAAATTAAGCCCAGATTTTATACGATAAAAATGAATACCAGTATAATAATCATCGCGCGGTACACACACACACACACACACACACATACATACCTACACACACACACACTCACACATATGTATGTAAACGGGTTAACCAACAAACGGTCGGGCGCACTTCGGGTCATACTTTTATGGTACTCTTTAGTAGTTTATTTTTAAAAATATATATTTAAAAAATAAAAATTTCAAAATATAACAATGTTTTTTAAAAAAATAAAAATAAAATCATAGTCAAAAACAACAGTAGCCAGCAGTAGCACAAGTATGGCAATTGGACCGGTCAATTGGGATAAAGTGTTTACTGACCAGAGCAAGGTTGGTCTGGAACATTATAGACGTATACCATATGGACAGCCATTACTGGACGATCATCTCAGGTATGTGAAAGATGAAGGACATAGCGACCAATGGCAGAACATAGAGTTTGTACGTCAATTGGGATCCGGCAGTTTTGGTACCGTATGGGAAGTGACTACACGACAAAAACTGAAAAAGGATGGTCTGAGAAAAATCATGTTTTGGCAGAAATGGGAAAACTTGCGACTGGCCTGCAAAGTGATGACATACTTTTATAACGGTAGAGGTAATATCAGATCCTGTGTGAATATACTGTTGGCAGACATGCAGAGGCTACAGTTTCTCAAACACGACAACATTGTAAAGTATGTCGACTTTATAGGTATACCCGATCCGCTAACTGGATTTCCCTATTCACGGGTATTGATGCTCATGGAGTTGTGTAACGGCGATATCAACAGTTTCATCCGCAGCACAAACTATATGAGTGAAAAGGAAATAGTCAAATGGCTCCGACATATTGCCAAAGCACTTGTCTATCTGCACAATGATAATCGTATGGTTCATCTGGATATCAAACCGCTTAACATTTTGTACAAAAATCGTTTCGGTGGTAAACGGATCTACAAGTTGGGCGACTTTGGATTGGCTATTGCCTACGAACCGGGCCAACCAATGGAAGAGACCAACTTTCCGGGCGGTACAACTGCTTACGTTGCACCCGAATTTTTTCCCGCTCCTGGTCAACGGCACGGTCCGATTGGTCAACTTGGAAAAACAGTAACCACTCCACCGTGCGATATCTATTCAGCAGGTGCCACCGTTGTCAATTGTCTAATAGGTAATACATTCTATCGGGGTAGAAATGCTCGTAACCAACTTCACCAGTTAGCCAGTTCAGTTAGCCCGGAGTTCAGACAGTTGATTGATGAGATGTTAGCCGTAGATCCGCAACAGCGTCCCGACGCCCAAACACTGCTCCACCGAATCAGACAACTATAGAAACAGACAAAACAAACCCCAATAACAACAACAACAAAATAAAAGGTATATATAAAAAGTTTTTAATTTGTAAAAATAAAATGTATTGGTTTTTTTAGATTTGATTTTCATTATATAGTACTAAATATCAATATATCAGTCTATATCAGTAATAGTGATAAATTGATACACAACTACAACAACGGGTTGATGTCAACATACTTATGATGTACTTTCGGCTATCAATATATGTTTGAAACCTCTTATTGGTATGTATACTCTATAATCGCTTATTTTTTTAATATAGAAAAATTACAAATTTTAATTATTTTTTAAGAAAAAAAAACATTATTATCTATTAATTTAAAATTGATAAAAAATTATTTACAACTTTACTTCAAGACAGACAACACTAGCACTAGTAGGTGACAACCAAAAATGACACATGAGGTAAGTCCGGCATATCTAAAATATCTAGAATCTGAACGAAATAGTAGTCGATGGTGGCAGTTCTGGAAACCGGGTCCACCGACTAATCCATTTGGTACCGGAAAGGGTTTCAAATTTGAAGACATGTATGACGAGCTCGACGACAACGACTTTCGGCGAAACACCGGACCGTTTCAATTTGAGTACGACTTACCAATACAGGGACCGCCCAATTGGGATCAATTGTGGCCCGACCAGTCAATGGTTGGCACAGATTACCAGCTGGCGAATGCAAAGGGACTGCCGTTACCCGATCAACAGCTCAGGTATGTTAAAGGCCAGACTCCGGACAATCTGTGGCGTAATATTCAGTTTGTTAGCGAACTAGGATCTGGCGGTTATGGTTCAGTTTGGGAGATAACGGCACTAAAAAATACTGCCCGCAGAGACGGATATTTTAAATGGAGGAATGTTAGGTTGGCCTGCAAAGTGATGCGCTTTACTTCAGGCAGTACTTCTAATTTTCTAAACAGAGTAAAGTCAATGTTGATCGATATGAATCGGCTCCGGCATCTGCGACATAACAACATTGTCCAATTCATTGACATTATAGGTATACCCGATTCGCTGACAGGCTTTCCCTATTCGAGTATATTGATAATGATGGACAAATGCGACGGCGATCTCAACAGTCTTATAGTCAGCCGAGCTATGTCTCAGCAACAAACCATTGCATGGCTCCGACAGATTGCCGAAGCACTACGCTATCTACATGTCGATAAGCGTACGGTTCATTTGGATATCAAACCGGCTAACATACTGTACCAAACTAATGGTGGTCAACCGGTTAATAAATGGCGATACAAATTGGCCGATTTTGGACTGGCCATTGCCTATAAAGAAAATTCCAGTATGAAGTCGAAAGTCAATCGGGGTAGTTTAGTCTACAAAGCACCCGAAATGTCAGATCCACCGATAGCAGTGTACACCCCTTTGTGCGATGTCTATTCACTGGGTGCTACTGTGGCGTGTTGTCTACTCAGTCGACAACAGTATCATCAGATATCATTTCGCCAACAATTAGCACAGTTGCACATCAATCAGCCCAATATGCCGGCCATAACGTCCGTACTCTACAATTTGGTCATCGATATGACCCAAGTGTTTGTCCGGCAGAGAGTAACCATCCAAGAGGTTTGTGACAGAGCGGCACAATTGTAACGACTGTTTTCGCTTATACAGGTATAGTAGTGTATATATTGTGTATATATACCGTATATAGTATAGAATTGAGACATTAGTTAAAACTAATGATAAAATTATTTTTTTTGTTTAAATAATATAATAATATTTTTAATCGCAATTTTTTTTAAATGATTATTTATTGATAATTATAATTATTATTTAGATTTTATTGATTAATAGAAAAAACATTAATCACTGTTTTCAATATCTAAATTTACTGTTATATATTATAATTAGAGTAAAGCCAATACAATACAATAAAATTATTAGTTTGAACTATAATATTAAAAATACGAATATCGTTTAAAAATAATTTAATATAACTAACAATGTATTTTATAATTTTTATTAAAAAAACTCATTGTTAATAAATACAAAAAAGATACAAATAATAAAATTTTAAACAATTATTTAAATTAATACTTATTTTTTAAAAACTATAATATTCAACAAAAAAAAAATAATAAATTCATAGAAACAGACAGACAGACTAATTACAGGACTAGTAAGTAACAGATAATAGACAGACACTAACAAACAAACAAACAAAAAGATGACATATCAGGTAAATAAGATATATTTGCAAAATCTAGAGTCTGAACGACAGGGTCGTAGAGTTCCACCATTGCCGCCAAATGTACATCCGTTTGGCAGCGGAATGGGTTTCAAATTTGAGGACATGTATCACCGGATCAATAAAAACAGCCCCTATCGGCGCCGGTACGGACCGTTTAACGAGTACTGCTTGCCTGTACAGGGACCACCCAATTGGCATCAATTATATGTCGACGAAAGTAAGATTGGCCAGGATTACCAGCTGGCGAATGCAAAGGGACTGCCGTTACCCGATCAACAGCTCAGGTATGTTAAAGGCCAGACTCCGGACAATCTGTGGCGTAATATTAAGTTTGTTCGCGA
This sequence comes from Oppia nitens, assembly GCF_028296485.1. Classification (NCBI taxonomy): domain Eukaryota; kingdom Metazoa; phylum Arthropoda; class Arachnida; order Sarcoptiformes; family Oppiidae; genus Oppia; species Oppia nitens. The sequence goes on along the minus strand of NW_026533194.1, from coordinate 1,067,426 downwards.
ACTAGGATCTGGCGGTTTTGGTTCAGTTTGGGAAATAACGGCAAAACAAAATAAGGCCCCCAGAGCTGGATATTTTAAATGGAGGAATGTTAGGTTGGCCTGCAAAGTGATGCGCTATACTTCAGGCAGTAGTTCTTTTCGACGCAGAGTAGAGGCAATGTTGACAGATATGAATCAGCTCCGGTATCTACGACACAACAACATTGTCCAATTCATTGACATTATAGGTATACCCGATTCGCAAACAGGTTTTCCCTATTCGAGTATATTGATAATGATGGACAAATGTGACGGCGATCTCAACAGTCTTATAGTCAGCCGAGCTATGTCTCAGCAACAGACCATTGCATGGCTCCGACAGATTGCCGAAGCAGTTCGTTATCTGCACTTCGATGAGATAATGGTTCATTTGGATATCAAACCGGCTAACATACTGTACCAAACTAATGGCGGTAAACCTGTTAATCAATGGCAGTACAAATTGGCCGACTTTGGACTGGCCATTGTCTATATGGACAAATTAGATATGCATTCGAAAGTCAATCGCGGCAGTCCACTCTACAAACCGCCCGAAATGTCAATACCACCTAAAGAAGTTTACACCCCTTTGTGCGATGTCTATTCACTGGGCGCTACTGTGGCCAGTTGTCTACTCGGCCGACCCTATTATAATGGAATAACATTTCGCCAGGAACTACCACAGTTGCACATCAATCAGCCCAATATGCCGGCCATACCGTCAGAACTCTTGAATTTGGTTAACGATATGACCCAAATGTTTGTCTGGCAGAGAGCAACCATCCATGATGTGTGTGCTAGAGTACAACAATTGTAACGACAGTTACAATTTAGATTATATATAAAGTTTATTTTATAGACATTCACTATAAGTAAAGTACATGTAGATGTATACTGTAGTTAAAGTGCTGAATTTGAACATTAGCTATGATTGTGTAATATAGATATTTAAAAAGATATTGTAGTTAAAGTGTAATATAAAAGCATTAAACATCTTTATAATTTGGGGGGTGTGGATGGGGTAGGATGTGGGAGGTTAGGAAGTGATGGTGGGGTGCATGGGGGTTAGATAGTAGTGTGTTAGTTAGGGGTGGTGTGGAATCATATTGTGATTGATATTTTTTTATACATCTAAAGTGAATCAATCGACTGATTTCAAGTGCTTGTAATATTAGTAATACTTTTAATACATTGTTGTAATTTTAATTTAAAAAAATTTTTTCGTCTAAACAATTATTAATAACAATTAAAATTAAACAAAATTTTCAACAAAAATCACAAAATATAAAAAACGTCTGACAAAATCAAATCTATTTCAAGCAAAAGAAACAAAAGGTATGTCAGATTTTAAAGGTTAGATAAGATACAGATTTAGGGATAGACAGTCAAATAGGGACAACCAATCAGTTAAACAAAGCGGACAAAGTACAGGTATAGAAATGGATCCGCGAAAACCTATGTACCGATTGCCAGACTTTAGACGAAGGCTGACATCAGGGAGACAGCCGACACCATTTGCCCCAATGCGGCCAATAGTCATACGGCCAATATTGCCCAAAGGAGCCGCATATTACTATCGACCGCTGGGCGGAGTGAGACCACAATCCTCTAGATTGCCGACTCCAACACTTCGGAGGACACAATCGCTGCCAACTGGGTTGTCCAGAATGGGTAGTGACGAACCACTCAATTCAAGATTGCCTTCACCTCCTGGTTCGCCAATACGACGATATATTTCGACGCCAATAAAGCCAGAGCCGCGAAGATCACTGAGACCTCTAACATTTATGGAGCCGAGAGTCGACTATGACAGCGAAAGTACCTCTGATGACGAAAATGATAACAGATCATTGATTGGTCGCCCGGTTTCTCCAAAACAAGAGTGGGGATCAAACAACAACTGGTCGCCAACGCCTCCTCAATCGCCACGACGATCACCGCCAACACTACCAGCGAACAGACAAGGACCTTCCTGGCCACCAGAGCCAGGGTCGCGAAGATCACTGAGACCTCTAACATTTATGGAGCCGAGAGTCGACTATGACAGCGAAAGTACGTCTGAAGAAGAAGACAACAACAATCGGAAGCCATTGCCACCCAATTCTTTTAAGTTCAGCAGCAGTAGTGGCAGCAATAGTGGAAGAAGTCTGTATCCATCGTCCAGTCCATCGTCGCTAAGTTCAGGGCCTTCATTTTCTGGATTATTCCCGCCAACGCCTCCCAGAACGCCTCCCACTACGACGAGAAGTCGATCGAGATTCAGTCCCAATACATCTATTCAACGCATCGAACCGATACCAGATATGACGTCTTTCGATCGGATCAATCAGTTTGAATCATCGGATCGCCGATCATATCCAATGTCAGACGCATTGCCGCGAGACCGGGGTTACTATGCTGGCCGTGAGTTCGAATCGACTGAATCGCGTAGGTCTCCGTTTTCCAGGTCCAGTGCCGACGCCAGTGGTCAGTCGTCGGGAAGTTCCAGAGCTGGTGGTTTCAGAAACACTTTCCGGCGCATAGGTTCGGCTATTAGAACTCCGTTTAGACGAAGACGTCGTACATATGATATCAACAGCGATAGTCAACAACAACAGCAACAACAACACGAAAGAATGAGTTATCTGAATGAAGAAGAAGAAGAAGGATCACCAAAAGGTAATGTTCCGTTGTGTGGATGCGGACACACATACAATGATTGTAAATGTAGACTCATCTGAAGTATAATCAGTCAGTCATGTATGTATCTGTCTGTGTGTGTGTGTGTGTGTATGTGTGTGTGGACAATGTATATACTGTATCTACCGGTGCGTATCGTCAAAAATATGATTATCAATATTATTATTATTATTTGAATAATATTCATACTTTCAAGTATTCAAAGTAATAAATATTTTAATTGTTGATGACTGAGATGTAAATTAAGTAAATGGTAGGTATGATTGTAAAAATTTGTATGTTTTCTACAGTAGTATGCAATTAAATATACACTAAAGTAAGTGGTAGTTGTAGTTACATAGGCTCTACCATAAGCCTAAAAATCAATTTTAGAAATCAATTAGATATCAATTAAATCTATGATAATTTGTTTGAAATATATATATATATTGATTTTTTAAATATAAAAATGGCAAAATTTTTTATTTTTTCTATTAGTTTAGTTCATCAGTAAGTTTAGACAGACTGAGATCAGGACTTTTTTTCCAACCGCTATGACTACAGTTGTACCCAAAAGACTCGGATGGCGATGGCGTCCTATCTATGGTTAGACTGTTTGCTCGATCCTCGGGTTTTGATAAATATCATAACAATTAAAATTAAAATATTTTCAATTAAAATCACAAAACACAAAAACGTCTGACAAAATCAAAGGTCAAATCAATTTCAAACAAAAAAAAAAGTTTAGACAGAAGTCGAAAGATTAGATAACATACAGATTTAGGAATAGACAGTCAAATAGGGACAACCAATCAGTTAAACAAAGAGGACAAAGTACAGGTGTAGAAATGGATCCGCGAAAACCTATGTACCGATTGCCAGACTTTACACGAAGACCGGCATCAGAGAGACAGCCGACACCATTTGCTCCAATGCGGCCAATAGTGATGCGACCAATATTGCCTGAAGGAGCCGAACACTATTTTCGACCGCCGACGACCCGCGGAATGCGACCGCTGGGCGAAGTGAGACAACAATCCTCTAGATTGCCGACTCCAACGCTTCGGAGGACACAATCGTTGCCAACTGGGTTGTCCAGAATGGGTAGTGACGAACCATTCAGTTCAGATTGGCCTTCACCTCCTGGATCGCCAACGCCTCCGCATTCGCCACGACGATCACCAACAGGTTCACCAACACGACGATTTATTTCCACGCCATTCAAGCCATCAGAGTCAGCGCCGCGAAGAGCACTGAGACCTCTAACATTTATGGAGCAGCCAATCGACAGCGAAAGTACGTCTGAAGACGAAGACAATAACAAATCATTGATTGGTCGCCCGGTTTCTCCAAAACGCAGTTCAAGTAGTTCTAGTTTTGATGTAGAATTGGGATCAATCGACAATAGGGCGCCATCGCCAAGTTGGTCTTCACCGTCCGGATCACGACAAGCGTCGCCACAACGATCATCTTCCAGATCACCACCACGTGATGCGCCACAACAATCTCATTCGGAGCCAACACAGCCAACGAGGCGAAGACCACTGAGACCTCTGACATTTATGGAACCGAGACTCGATTTGGACAGCGAAAGTACGTCTGAAGACGAAGACAATAACAGCTCATTGATTGGTCGCCCGGTTCCTCCAAAATACAGTTCGAGCAGTTCTAGTATAGATGAAAAGAGGGAATCATTCAGAAATAGTACGCCATCGCCACCCGATTCTTTAAACTACATCAGCAGTAGTAGTGAAGGGAGTCTGACTCCATCGTCGTCGTTGACATCCTTGACTTCCCGGTCATCATATTCGCCATCAAATTCTTTTGGGTCGTACAACAGCAGCAGTAGTGGCAGAAGTCTGACTCCATCGTCCAACTCATCGTCGTTGACATCAGTGACTTCTCTCTCTGGATTATCATCAATACGGTCAACGCCCACTACGTCGAGAAGTCGATCGAGAATCAGTTCCAACACATCTATTCAACGCATCGAACCGATACCAGATATGTCATCTTTTGATCGGATCAATCAGTTTGAATCATCGAATCGCCGATCCTATCCAATGCCAGACGCATTGCCGCGAGACCGGGGTTACTATGCTGGTCGTCAGTTTGAATCGACTGAATCGCGTCAATCGCCGTTTTCCCCAAGTGGTCAGTCGTCGAGAAGTTCCAGAGCTGGTGGTTTCAGAAACACTTTACGACGCTTTGGTTCGGCTATTAGAACTCCGTTTAGACGAAGACGTGGTACATATGATATCAACAGTGATAGTCAACAACAACAGAAAAGAATGAGTTATCTGAATGAAGAAGAAGAAGAAGGATCACCAAAAGGTAATGTTCCGTTGTGTGGATGCGGACACACATACAATGATTGTAAATGCAGACTCATCTGAAGTATCTAATCAGTCAGTCATGTATGTATGTGTGTGTGTGTGTGTGTGGACAATGTATATATATACTGTATATACCGGTGCGTATCGTCAAAAATATCAATATTATTATTATTATTTGAATAATATTCATACTTTCAAGTATTCAAAGTATTAAATGTATTAAATTGTTGTCTGAAATGTAAATTAAGTTAATGGTAGGTATGATTGTAAAAATTTGTATGTTTTCTACTATGCAATTAAATATACAGTACAAGTAAGTAGTAGTTGTAGTTACATAGCCTCTACCATAAGCCAAGTAACCCTTAAAATCAATTTTAGAAACCAATTAGATATCAATTAAATCTGTGATAATTTTGTTTGAAATACAGTATATATTTTTTTATAAAAAAAATGGCAAAAATATTAATTTTTTCTTTTAGTTTAGTTTATCAGTAAGTTTAGGCTTAAATTTAATATAGTATTAGATTAGTAGAACTGATATGAATTTTATTACAATTAATAAAATTAAGTACTGTATATATATATATATATATACAGTACAGTAGATATAAATTATCATCTACTGAATCATATTTTCTGATGATAAGCACCGGTATGTTTCTATACATTTGCCAGACACGCATACATGACTACATGATTACATCATCACTCGATACCACAACTGCATAAACAAGGTGTTAGTCGACACCTACACACAAGTTCTCTGCCTTTTGATGATCTTTGTTGTTGTTGTTGAGTTTGTCCACTCGTTGACGAAAACTGTGTTCCCAGCGATGACGGCGGTGGCGATGGTGTCCGCGAATGAGACCCATTTGGTGATTCTTCTTGTATTTCATTCAACGATTTCATTGATATGTTTTCACTAGATATTTGACCATTTCGGCTCGCGCTGCTGCCACCACCGAGGTCGGCACCGCGTCTACGATTACGACTGAAGAATCGTTTGGTCCGCGTACCGAAACGTGAGAGACGTTTACCTAAACTTTTGCGACCGCTGCTAGCCTCTGTATCACTACTGGGCATCGGGAACGGCGCCCGACGAAAGGCTGTTGGTTCGCGCTCGCGATATACACTCTCTTCGGCATCTTTCGGAGCCCAATAAGTATGAAGACCTGACGTTTCAAATCTGTCTATTCGATCGGATGTGGGATCAGTCCAAAAGGGATCTTCTGTGGCCACAGCGTCTGGAAGACGATTTGGTGGATTAGCAGGATTATACTGAAAAGCTCGTTTGCGTGTTTTTTTGCCTACTTTGTCCCACACATCCCATCCCCGCCAACCGCCCCAATATGGATCGCCAGGTATATGTGTGACCTGTCGATGTTCAAGTTGTCCACGACCATGTCCTCTAAACTCTGGCAGATCGGGATCGTATACAAGTTTTGGCGGTTCCCAGAATTCTGTCCGTTTTGGTGTTAAAGATTGAGAAGAAGATCCACCAATCGATGATTTTTTGTCATCTTCTAGAATCCAGGATTCGTCGTCAAAATTCATTATCGGCTCCATAGGTGGTCCCGGCGATGCTCGTGACGGCATTGGTGGTGATCCGGGTGGTGTTCGTGGCTGTTGTGGTGGTCCCACTGATCGTCTTGGTATTAATGGTGGTGTTGGATGTAGAGAAAGCATTCGTTTACCGCGCCATAGTGTTGTGCCTTCATCTGAACTCAAGGATTCTCTATCAATATTATCAGCAATTATTTTCGGCTCCATTGGTTGACTATGTGATAGTCGTGACGAAAGCGCTGGTGATCCGGGAGGTGTTGGTGAATGTTCAGATGGTAACGACATAGTTCGGCGATTCGGCGACGGAAACTGTGTGCCCATCGAACGCCTGGATGGCGACGGAAACTGTGTGCCTAACGAACTCATAGGTGGTGGTGTCCGCACACCAGTTGAACGACCACTATTGCTGTCGTATGATAAAGATCGGGATCTTGTCGGTGATGATGTCCTACTACCAGCAGCTCTATGCCAACTGTCCGATGATGACGATTCGCCACTACCTACAGTTGGAAATCCAGTTGATTGCGATTGTGTTCTTTGTTGAATAGATGGCAACGGCGAAGACTGTGGTCTAAAATACTGTTCGGCTCCGTTGGGCAATATCGGCCGCATTACTATTGGACGCATTGGGCCAAAAGGAGTCGGCTGTCTCTCTGATGACGGCCTTTGTGTAAAGTCTGGCAATCGGTACATAGGTTTTCGCGGATCCATTTCTGCACCTGTACTTTGATTTTGCTGATCTATCTAGAGTTTCTGTTGTTGTTTTTTTTGTATACTAATTCTTTGATGTATTTAATCCTTAATCGCTTGAATTATTGTCTGTTTTTTTTAATACTAACCTCTTGAGTGTAAAACTGTTTTAGTTTTTGTTTTTATGATTTTTTAATTTTAATTTGAAAAACTATTGTTTGGTAATTATTGTTATTTTTTTTATTTCTTTCAAACATTAGAGGTCAACAATAATATTTTTTTTTGTTGATTGTTTGATCGATAAATAAATTGATTTATTTATCCAGTATATAGATAATTGATAAATTTTAAAACTGAAAACATTTTAACCAAAAAAAAAACTTATCATAATTTTAATTATGTTTACCTATTTCATCAATAATTTTACATAAAATATATTATTAATTCAATGCAATTATTTTTTTTTAATATTTTTGATTTGATTAGAACGGTAGGTATTTTTTGAAGATTTGTTTCTATAAGATACTGATATATTTTTTTCATATAAATTTATATATACTATCCAAGTGTTTAAAATATATCGGTGTATTACTAGTTGTCAATGCAATTATTAATTAGAAATATTATTAAAAACTTGTCAAAAATATGTTCAATAGATAATCAATTATGTCATAAATTTTATGATAAAAACTATTTGAATACTTTTGTATAGTTTTTATTATAAATATAAGTCAATTTTATTATACTATTTATTTAACATTTATCCATACAAACCAATTGTAATATCTTTACAATAAATCATTAATTAATTTATAGTACATTTTAAATTAATTTTAAATTAATTTGTATTAATATTACTATTACCTAATGATTAGTGAATTAGAGAGCACTGGTATGTGTTTTAAGCTCTTTACTGTTTTTCTAATCTAACCTAACCTTTCACTACTGTTCTTCTTCTTCATATCGATCATACTGTCCACGTCTTAGGTTACACGACACTGCTTTGATAACCGAACTCATGAGTTGGAATGTATTGTTTTTGTTAGCACCACCACCACTACCTCTTGTACTGACAGACCATTGGTGACTGGGGTCGGGAAACGGCGATCGACGCGATGCAGTCGGTTCGGGATCACGGCGAACATACTGCTGCTGCTGATGATTCACTACTGACCAATCGGCTGACAATTGATACGATCGGCGACCGGACGTTTCAAACTTATTGATCTGACCAAAAGACGACTTTCCCGGTATCGGTTGAATCGGTTGGACTTTATGTTTAGGTATGTCGTGATAGCGTATAACCGAATCGAATCGGACAACCGATCGCTGTTGTGTCGGTCCTATCGAACGAATTGGCGCCGATGGTGGCGACGATGATGTGGACCAACCGTTTATCCACTGGTCAGCCATAGTCAAGTCGGTCGAGCCTGTCGTTGATGATGATGATAATGATAATGATGATGATGGCTGCGACAGTTGCGGCATTCCGTATGGCCACTGTTCTTCTTCTGGCACAACTGGTCTCAATACTAGATAGCTTGGCTTTGGTTTTTGGAGATCCATATCTACCGGTGCTCTAAATGTGTTGTCTCAACTAACTTAATGATAATTTGAAATTAATTTTTATGTATATGTCTTGATCTCAATAATATCCAAATAGTCTGTATACTTATCATAATCTTCTCTATCCTAACCAACTAAGTCTTATGTTTGAAATTTTGTTTTCATAACAAAAAAAAACTTATTTTCAACTGTTGTCACAATGTAGTCATAATGTCATGAAAACATTTTTTTAAAAATCAATTGAATTTTTAAAAATAATTTGTATTATGTATTTTTTCCTATTCCGTTATATTAAACATAAAAAATTATAAATTAAAAAAAATAATAGATTAGTTTATGTATAGTTAGTTAACTGTTTTAGTGCCAATGTTTTCTAAATTAAATATTATTTAATTTTTTTTTTTAAAACTATAACCTAAAACAAATCGGTCGGGAAATCGGAAGGAAAAATTGGCAAAATCGGGAAATTAATTTTTGTTTTGTTTTTTTTTCTTATAATACTAATAATAAATAGTTTATATGTCTAAAAAATCGGTTATATTTGTTAGAAATAATTTATTTTCAGTTTTTAATTGATTATAAAAATGCATTTAGTTTTAGTTTATAAACTACACATTCTTTTATTGATTGAAAAAAATATTCACTAATTGAGTACAGTATTACAGTATATACTGTATGTTTATAATACATATAAAACTACATTTTTAAAGTGTTTTAATTTTTTTTTTAATAAATATCACATTTATTGATATTGGTGGCCATTATTGGGGAAAAAACAACGCAAAAAAACAACAGACAAAAACGTTGTTTTTCTTACGATTATAATGATTGCGACAAAAGTTATGTTCAAATAGGTTCACTAAAGCGCCACCAAAAAAAATTACCATGGAGATTTCTATTTGTAATAGTTCAGTTAGGACAAGTTCAGAAAGTTTATGAAACGACATGAATATATTGTGGATCATTCATCTCAATCAAGTAAACGATCGACTGGTACTATGGATTGGAACAGTCCATCACTGGAAGTAATCATAGATGTAATCGTATTGTGTTATACCATAGAGTATAGCTTCGGTCTCGACTTTCTTTTTGACTATTGTACTATTTTCTGTAAACTAAACAAAAGCTAACATCTATAGTAAACTTAGGCAATTTATTATAATAATTTGCTAGTAATGACAGATTCAACCTTTATACTTTTTAATTAAAAATTTTATTTATTTAATATTGACTAATATATGCAACAACTGATAATAGTTGTTGACAACTATTATCAGTTGTGCTTATTATGCAAAAATTATAAAATATTTTTATAAATATATTTTAATACAAAAATAATAATGATAAGGTTTTTAAATACTTTTTTTTAAAACCTATAATTTACGGGTTTTAGTATACATTATAATACTGTTTTTAATACATAAAATTAATACTATTTGTTATTTTTTTGGGTTTTATTTAAAAAAAACTATTGTTTAAATAATAATACTGTAGTTTATATAATACTATTTTTAGTTAATACTAATTGTATAATTGATTAAGTAGTGATAATACTAAGTGTTATATTACATATTTGTAATACTGTTTGGTGTGTTTGTGTTGTGTATAATAACTACTACTACTATTATTATAACAACTACTACTACTATTACATTATACTACTAATACTGTAATTGTTACCATAAATAATACTATACGGTAAATGAAAACTTTATTGTACTATTGTAATACTGTATTATAATTATAATTATAATTATTATAATTATTATTATTATAATTATTATTATTGTAGTTATTATTATTATGATTATTATTATTATAGTTATGATTATTATTATTAATTATTATTATTAATATTGTAATTAATGAATACAGTCAGGTAAAGACATGCAATTTGATGTCGGTGGCGCCATCTATTGATGGCCACCGACACTAAATATATTACACTAGAGTTGAGAACGGGACTCCCGGTTTCGGTCCCTGCGGGATAAACCAGGAGTCCCGTCCCGAAAGTTAAATTTATACTTAGACGGGATAGCTACCCGGGTAAACCGGATAGTTGTCCCGTCCAACAAATATACACTACTTTTAGAAAAATAATACTAAATAGGGAATATTATTATTTAATGGGGAATAATACTTTTATTTAATGGGAAAATAAGTAAAATAAGTAGAAATACATATAAGTAGTGAACATAATACTGTAATAGACAACACATTTGCACACCACACTATTAGTGTGGAGTGCAAACAAAGAGTTGTCATTCATTAAGTAGGTATAAATACTGCTGTAATTCTCATTGTAAAGCCATTAAGTGTTGAGTTAAGGACTTCGAATAGTCAGCTCTAATACTGTGCTACGGTTTGCATCGAACTGCAAACCCAATACTACAATAGTAATACTGTTATAATACTTATGTAATAATATTTAACAATTATAATACTTAAATAAATAATACTAAATAGGGAATATTATTATTTAATGGGGAATAATACTTTTATTTAATGGGAAAATAAGTAAAATAAGTAGAAATACATATAAGTAGTGAACATAATACTGTAATAGACAACACATTTGCACACCACACTATTAGTGTGGAGTGCAAACAAAGAGTTGTCATTCATTAAGTAGGTATAAATACTGCTGTAATTCTCATTGTAAAGCCATTAAGTGTTGAGTTAAGGACTTCGAATAGTCAGCTCTAATACTGTGCTACGGTTTGCATCGAACTGCAAACCCAATACTACAATAGTAATACTGTTATAATACTTATGTAATAATATTTAACAATTATAATACTTAAATAAATAATACTAAATTTAATACTTGTGTTCACTTAATTGAATTACAACTACTCAACGGTGAGTCATCTGGAGTAAGGCGGCAACTGCCAGTAGGCAGACGCCGCGTTGTGTTCATCGGTTCGTGTGGGGCAGCTTTCAGGCCTCTCTCTCTCTCACCGGTGTAAAACCGGCGACACAACACAATATAATGAAAAAAATAATAATATAAAAAACATTAATATAATATAATATAAAATATATCTGAAAAAATATATGTAATAAATTTTACTGTATATAATGTCTAACATAATAACTACATTATAATAGTTAATTAGTGGTTAAATGGTTTTTTACAGTATTTTTATGTATAATTATATTATTTGTTTGTTTTTAATAGAAAAGTTTATGTGTCTTAAAATAATATAATAAACAAAACAATTGTTTATATTTACAAAAAATAGATTTCTTTAGCTAAACAATTGTTATTTATATTAGAAATATCTTTAAAATTTATTTTGCTCTAAATATTATTTTTGTTAAATTACTTATGATATAATTATTACAACTGCAATGAAATTACTAATTATATGATTATTAAATATTTGGCATTACAATTTTAAAAAAATAATACATTTTATTGTTTGTTAATTTAAATAATTAATTGTCATAAAGTCATTGTTCTTATAAATACTAGCGTTATATTTATATGTTAATTGATTAAAAGTTTTAAAGTGAGTTTTAAAAAAAAATAAATTAATTTTATTTTTTTAATATTTTTATTACATTATCTTTTAAAGTTGTCTGTTTACATATTACTGAAACTAATATTATAACACATTTGTTCATAAGTATGTTAACATTGTATTATGATGAAAAAATAATTTTGTTATTTATTTTAAATAAAAATAGTACTTTTTAAACAATATCGATTAGTTTTATATATCGATTATTGTTAAATATTGATTAGTATTATATATCGATTAGTTTTATATATCGATTATTTTTATATATCGATTAGTTTTATTTATCGATTAATGTTATATATCAATTAGTTTTATATATAGTTAACTTTTCTGTACCGATTAATGAAATGTCGTTATATACACAACTAATATAGAGTATATATTTCAATAAGATTCAATAATATTCAATAATAATTGTCAGGTATGCCGAGTGAAACATACAGTTGCTTAACAATATAAAATAAAATATTTATTTAAAATTTGAAGACGGCTTACAATATAATATTTAATACAAAAATTACTATTGATAACAATAATATAGTGGTATCCTATACTTAACTAAAAGGTTAGGTATATAGGGTGTATAGTAATAGTGGTATACTATGTTAGTCCAACTGAGAGTGATTTGTGTTTGTGTGATGTTTGATTTTGAGCTTTATAATAATATGTTGTATGCTTGTGTAAACATTAATGTCCAATTTTGTATGGTTTATTATCTATATTTTTCTTGTATATACTGGTTTATGGCAATTGTGTTGTATAGATTGTACAATAAGTATATTGTATATGTATTGTATGTGAAATACAGTATATGTATTTATTGTATTTAAATGTGTTATCTATACAGTATATGTATAGTAATATTTTTGTATATAAATGTGTTGATTTCTATACAGTGTATGTATAGTATTGTTGTGTATGTGTCAGTATCTGACATAATTAAGAAATTCACTCAGATATTTATTTACAAAAAAAAAATAATTTTAGCTAAGTTTATGTTGTTATTTAAAATTAAAAGTTTTTTAAAATACATTTTTTTTACTTGAGATCTGTAGTAAATGAATAATAACTGTACAAACAATATATTTTTATTCTTTTAAACTATATCAAAATAAAATAATTTTTAAACTTTGAGGTGTATTAAGCACCGTTATTGTTAAATCATCAACCATATTTATCGTAACTTTATGTCTTAACAATATTGTATTTTGTTACGATTTAATAAAAGTACATTAAATGTACAAATTATGTCTGACGGCCGACAAACCTCAGATTTTTATAAAAGCCGATTAATTAATTTTTGAAGGACAGTATTCGACTATATTATATCAGTAATAACCTCTACATACACAGAAATCGCTTAAATCCCACCGCTGTCACCATATATGATGTAAAGCAGACAGGCTAAGATTTTGATTCTGGTCGCGCAGTGGCCTCTATCACCCTCATCGGTGATATGTCATCATTGATTTTGTTCATTTAAAAGTAATAAATAATTCCGTCGACTACGGTGGCCACTACCTATGGTACTACTACTTAAATAACCTTACGACAATAAATTACGTCCAAAATTACGTAAAGAAATAAAAGGTAACTTATAATTATCTAAAAAAGTCTTTACAACTTCAAATTCTACTGATTTTTAACCTAATTTGACTCGACTTATATATGACTCATCTCCGGTATTCAAGTTGGCTAACATATGTTAGCCAATCAGTTTATTTTTATGTGATTACCGGGACCTTGTGATATAAGTATGTTTTATTTTGTATATATATTTTAATAATTTTTATTTTCTATTATAATTACTTTATCTGTGATAATATTTAGTCCTTTATTAAAATATTATATTATATTAAAAACAATAAAATAGTATAAAACATTAATATTATGATTATAATAACATTTGTAATATAATATATTAAAAAATACCTTTTCAAAGTCATATATAAATATCAAGAATATAAATAATAAAAAAATCATTAAAAATAATAAAAATTAAATTTGTAAAATTACCTTGCACATTTAGTTCTTCAACCTTAACACTTCCCTATAACTCTTCTAAATGAGCATGATAATTTTACATTACAATTAATTAAAATATAAATATATATGTATTCATATAATTGAATACATTTACAATAATTTTATAAAAATACTAAATTTAATTGAAAATAAAAATTTATCTCATCATTTACGATGAGGAAGGCTCTCTTTTTATGCATTATATTGAAAATGCCATAAGTACAGATTAAACGTTTAGGCTGCTTATCCATCCAAATGAATTCCTTGAACGAAATGTCAATAGTTTGCTCTCTAGCGACATCAAAACTCGTCAGCATATCTATAGCCAATTCATCGGTGACAACAATTTAAAACGATAATCGTTGTCTTTCATTTTGCTTTGCAATAATTTTATAATGAATGCTTTTATAATAGATAATAATACCATACGCTATCTATAGAACAATATCTACAATTTGTGATCGGAAAAGCGTAAAGATTTGTGTAATTGAATGATAATACAAAGTGAATGTTGTAATTCACAACATCTTTGTTTTTTTACAGCATAAAAACTTGAGAAATATGTTATTGTCATAGTTGTAATTGTAATGAAAAATGTCTTTAAAATTGAATGGACTATTGATATCTAATATAACAAGTTATCTGTTTTTGAGCTCTTAATATTAACAAACTGGTCGGCATGTGTTTCAAGTGTCTCATACATTGTATTTAATATATTAGCAGTTACAAAGTTATTTAGTGTTGAATGTTATAAATCAGTTATAAAATATATAAAATAAACTTTATTTTTAATAATCAATAAAAATGGGTCCAAGCCAGTCGTTGTATCCTTATTAATTAAAAATCTTATTACACCAGAATCACGTAAAAGCAAACTTATTCGGTTTGTATAAAATTTGTAAAATAGGAATATATTGTATATTTCTGCCGATTTCAAAACAATTCATTGATTTTATAATAAAATAAATATTTAAAAAATAGCTTACCTATTTTCCAGATAAAGGTTGAAAATACCATATTTGTGTTCCAATAAAATCATATCGTTTTCATTTATCTGACCATGATAATTTATCCGGGTCAACTTTTATTAATTTAGAAAAATAGGGTTTATTTTTCTTATTTTTCATTTTAAAAAAATTAAATAATATTTTTTAACTTATATAAAGATATTTTAATAGAGTAATTAGTTTTCAATAGAGAGAGAGAGAGAGAGAGAGAAATATAAGAATAATAAAAAATTTATTTTTAAAGTTTATTTTAATTTATTTTTAAAAAGTTTATTTTAATTTATTTTTTAAATATATATTTATAACAGATATATAGTATAAGAAAGAGAGAGAACAGTGAGAAAGAGACAGAGTGAGAGATAGAGAGGCGATTTCTGTTACGTTGAACGCGCCGGCAATCGAGCGCCCGAAGATTGGCCGAAACTGGTGGTCCGTTTCATCTGGACGCTGGTTTCGGTAGCCGAAGTCAAGAAGGTCATCGAGAGCTTTGTTGACGCGGGTCTCCCCTTCGTCTTTACCGAAATCCGTTCCAACGAGGCTTTTGTTTGGCTCTCCGGGCCCGAGGATGCGGCTATTTGGGAGGTGACCGCTTTGCGGGGCGTCCGCCGCGTTGAGAAAGCCTACGACCGATGTTGGAATATCTAAAACGGGTGGGAAATGTCGACCACTTCATAGATGTCTCTATTTCTCTCTCTCTCTCTTTCTTTAATATACTATATTATTTTCAATACTGTATTATTTTCACACGTTTTGTATCATTTTTCGTATCAATCGCTTTAATAAACGTTATATTTTAACGCTAAATATAAGCGTTTTTATTACCGAAAATATCGGTCACTTTTGGCCGACAATATCAATGTCGAAATGGACATATTACTTGTAATAATTGTTTGCCTGAATTAAACAATAACTGTCCGGTTTGAAGCGATATAACTTAAATTAATAATATAATTAAAACTGGACATTTTCTGGACATTTAAATCTAGCTATTGAATATAACTGTACAAAATCGTCGATTAAATGTAACAAAAAAATAAAATTCACCATAAAATTCTTCTACAAATACAGCTTTGCACTGTTATTTTTTAAAATAAAATTTATTTTTATTACAAGAACACTATACTATGTTACAAATATTTCTTTATTATAATTTATTTTCGTTACAAGAACGCTATACTATGTTATTATAATTTAATAATTAAGCATTTATATAATAAAATAATAAAAATTATCTTTATCTTTATATATTATTTTAATATAATTTATTTTATTACAAGAACACTATACTATGTTATTATAATTTTAAATATTATAATTTAAAACTGTGCGCTTTTGATTTTTTAGTCGACAATTGAACGTCAAAAGTGCAAATCTGTAAGTCGACAAATATATTACATTATTTTAAATACACTGTAATATTTAATACAAGAACGCTATACTATATTATTATAATTTAAAAATTAAAACATTTATATATAATAAAATAATTCAATAAAAAATTTATAAAAGACAAGAACATAATTATTATATTTTTAAAAAATTTTATTACAAGAAATCTACACAATGATCTATATTTTATTTTAGAGAAATGTTAAAAGATTAATTTTATATTTTCTATTTAATTTTTTTATATAAATGAATTTTTAAAGGTATGTATTATTAAGATTCTTTATTAAAAATTATATTTAATTACATTATTTATTATTATTATATATTAGTAATTCTAATTAGTTATTAAAAAAAATAAATTATAGCTTAAAATTTTATAATTAAATTACGTAATTTAAATAATAATTTTTTTTATCTATATTTAAGACTTTATATATGAAATACTTATAAAAACAAATGTTATTGATTTATATATAATATTAATAATACTGTAATAAAAAGATTGTTATAACTGTATAAAAGACAACAATTTTATTATTAGTTATCTATTTAAGACATAAAACACATGAATAGTAATCACATAAATAAAGTTGTGTTGTGTTTACAAAATAAATCATTTTGTAAATAATTTAATAATTTAATATATTATTTATGAAGTGATAACCCCTCGGATTGTTTACAAAACAAACCAATTTTTTTGTTGACAATTATTATATGTTTTTTAAATTCATTGATAAATAAATTATAAATTATTTTTTTGTTTTGATTTGAAAACAATGGTTAAGAGGAAGAAGAAACCAATTACTAAAAGTGATTCATTGATGGCTGACATTGAAGTCAATGATTTGTTTAGTGAATTGTTGGCCGAAAATGAAAGACTTGTTAATGTATTGAATGAATTGAAAAGTTATTTGAAAACAATTCACACGAAATACGAGACAATGATTACCGACGAAGATATTAAACAATGGCAGACATTACAGCAATCAATGGATACAACTGTCGAGGAATACAATAGTAATAATAATGTAAGAGTTAAGCTGAAGAATAAAATTGATTTAAATAGGAAATCAAGTGATGGAAAACAATCGGCAAATAATGATAACAACATTGATGTCAATGAAGAAGACACCAATCAATTGTCTGCACAATCTCTGTGTCAGACAACTATCACCACAAGTGAAGTGTCAAAAACAGAGACAATTCGTAGAAGTAGTCGTAACACAAATAGTAAACCATGCGATGACTATCAGAGACGCAGCCGCCAGCCATACGATTGCCGACACACTGATTGTGGCCAACAGTTTAAACTGAGGTCACAGTTAACTCGTCATTACAGTGAATATCATGCGGACAACGACGACGACGCGTCACCTGAGCACACGTGTCAAGTGTGCGACAAGACATTCAAACTGGCGGTTCAATTGCAACGACACGTGAATAGACATGAAATGAGCCGACGGTCGGCATACAAGTGCTCGGAATGCGGCAGATATTTCACTACTAAGAGAAATCTCGAAAGACACCGACAGACTATACATTTGATTGTTAATGTCGGCCAAACCACTGGTCGTACGCCAGATACCGAACCCGACAGATGCCTGACTGAGTTTACTCAGCAAACGTTTGACCCGAAAACACGAAAATACATTTGTCCCGACAACGGATGTGGATTGCCGTTCAATACGGCCAGAGGTGTCTACAATCACTTTATCGAAACGCACGACACGACCACTACTGACTGTCTACCACTTGATGATAATAATGATGTTTGTAGTAGTGATCGACAACTACTAGTACTGTTGAGGCAAAACAATTTCGATGAGTCGACCGAACGATATTTGTGTCCATTTACCGACTGCGACCGTACGTACGCAACAAATCGTAATCTTAGTCTTCATTTTCAAGCGGTTCACTACAAGCCAAACGATAGACCGTATGTTTGTCGGGTGGCTGACTGTGGTAAGGGATTCAAACGCAAGTATATACTGAAAGAGCATATGAAGACACACGACTCGGATCGGCCGAAAGCCTACCAGTGCTCGCATTGTCCGAAATCCTATTTCAAAGAGTATCAGCTAAGACAGCACATGAGTTTCAGACATCTGAACGAACGTATACTAAAGTGTGCGATCAATGGTTGCGACGAATGGTTTGGTACAACACATCAGCGGGCAGTTCACCGACAGTCGGCCCACAACATGAACTATGCATTGAAATATCCAACTGATCGGCACCGATGCCAGTGGCCTGGCTGTGACTTTACCGGTAACTGTTTGGCAGTTATACGTTATCATACCCGTATACATACTGGTGAACGGCCGTACGGGTGTCAGTGGCCAGAGTGTGACAAACGATTTCGGACTAAAAAAGACTACAATCGTCATTATGTTTGTCATGAAAATCTGAAACCCTATATCTGCCAGTGGCCCGGTTGTGACTATCGGGGCAATTGTAGTGCCAATCTAGTGGTCCACAAAAAGATACATCAAAGACAACAACAACACCTATCAAGTGATACTACAATTATGACAACAATTATCAATCAATAGTTAGAATTAGAAATAATAAAATTTTATAAATGTATTAACCTATTAATATAACTTCAAAAAAAAGTATTCAAATTATGTACAAAATATTTCAAATAACTTTACCGGTAATTAATGTAATTTATTTTAGTTTATTTTGAAAACATTTCATATCGATTGTCATATGAGTGTTGTTTTAATAAGTTTTAAATTATATTACTATATATTTTTATATTGTAATATAAATCAATGACATTTTTTTTTAAAAAGAAAATAATAAATTATATAAATAGTTTACTAATTAAAAATATAATTATTACAGGTATTATCGTGTATTACCGTAAATGAATCTTTTTATGAACCGATAGATTGCCACTACAATTGCCCCGATAGTCACATCCGGGCCATTGGCACACAAATGGCTTCAAATTTTTATGACAAATTTCATGTTTGATTAGATGTTGTTTATTTATGAACCGTTTTTCACATTGTGGCCATTGGCACGGGTACGGCCGTTCACCGGTATGCTTACGTGTATGATTATTCAGATCTGTGGTACACGAACACTTGTAGTCGCAACCGGGCCACTGGCACCGGTGCCTTTCGGGTTGATATGATCGATGATATTTCATATTATGGACAATCATTCGATGTTTGGATCGACTATTATAATTATAGAACAGTTGATCGCAACCATCGATACCGCATCCGATCTTTTTGTGTAGATGTCTGCAATTTATGTGCAGTTTTAGTTGTGAGCTATCAAAGTACGATTTGTCGCATTCCGAGCACTGGTAGGTTTTCTGGCGAATCTTGATGTGCACTCTTTTTGTATGGCCTGTCAGCAGTGGCATCCGTTTGAATGATTTGCCGCAATCGGGCTCCGGGCAGACATATGGCTTACAATCGGGTTTATAGTGGACACTCATAAAATGGTTTTTCAGTGACTGTCGACTACAGAATTTGAGTCCACAGCCGCCAAATGGACATAAATAGCGATCAGATTTGTTGTCGTAATTGTTTTGTTTCAGTAGTTGTAACAGTTGTCGTTCGGAATCATTACTGGTGATAGTATTACCGGTCATATTGTTGTTGTTATTGTTATCAATTTGTAGATAATCTTCAATACTTTCGATGTCGTGAATAGTGTTCATATGATTGTATAGTTTTATGGACGTATCGAATGGCATTCCACACCCGGAATCGGGACATACGTATTGTTTGCTATTCAAGTCATAGTATTTTTGATGAAATACCGATACATATTTGTCGTCGAGTACTAAATCATTACCGATTAGCCGATCATCGCTGGCGCTGTTGGTGTCGGTAGTTGTCGTATACATTAACGGATGAATCACTTTATAATGTTTTCTAAGAGCATCTTTGGTCGACATATATTGTCCGCATTCGGAACATTTGAACATCCGGAACACCTTCTTCTGGTTCATGTCGTGTGTCTTCTCGTGTTTTATCCATTTCTTAATCTCAGTAAATGTCTTGTGGCAGACATAGCACTTGTATTCACTGTTTTTATGACACTGACTGTAATGATGATGTAAATGGGCTTTCATTTTGAACCGTTTGCCGCAATCTTCGTGTCGGCAAACAAACGGTCGGTCATCGGTGGCCATACTATTTGTTTGCACCGACAACAATGATGTCTTCCGATTCTTATCATCGCTGATGATGACGATATCATTTACCGTTTGTTTTATTTTTTCATTTAATTCGCTTTTATTGTGATTTGTTTTGTCAGTTTCAAGACTTACTGCAGTATTGTAGTCATCGATGACTGCAGTGTCCATCCATTTCTGTTGTAATGTTTGCCACCGATTTAAATCTTCGGCGTCAATCAGCTCTTCATATTTCTTGTAAACCAAATTCATCTGATCTTTCATTTCAGTCAAACATTTGTTTGTAAACAACAATTCATTGACGAGTCTGTTGTTTTCAGCGGTCAGTTCATCGAACAGATCCTCGACTTCAATACAAACAACCATTGGATCAATTTTGGTGATAATTTTTTCTTTAAAATAAAATAAATACTTTTCTATAGATATGATATTGTTTTCAATCATTTGTCACATAATTATTGTTTACACAAACATAAACAATACATTTTTTTTGTGGGGGACTTTTCATATATTGAAATACAATATTAATAAAATTAAAAAAAACTATTATTATATTCAATATTATTAAGTAATAAATTAAAGTTATATATAAAAAAAAAATTATAGGCTATAAATAATTTATTAAACAAGTTTTCAACGTAATTAGCAAAAAGCAGATAATTTATTAATTGTAAATATTATTATTTATTTATATGTATGTATTATACAATATAATTTATATGTTAATTTATATACAGTATGTTTAATTTAATTAAAGTTTGATATTATTGTGTGAAAGTAATACTAAATTTATAAATACTATTACTAATAATAATATGATACAAATATACAGTGTATAGAAAAATATAATATAATTAGCTATTAGTTGTTAATGTTGTAGTATTAGCTGATTCTTGTTGTTGTTGTTGTCTTTTATGTATTTTTTTGTGTGCATAATAATTGCTACTACTATTGCCCCGGTATTCACAACCGGGCCATTGACATACATAGGGTTTCAAATTTTTATGACAAATCATATGTTTATCGTAGGCTGCCTTCAAACGAAACTGTTTGTCACACTGTGGCCACTGACACATAAACGGTCGCTCACCGGTATGTATACGCGTATGATCTCTCAGATGGGTAACAGTACCGCACCGATACTCACAGCCGGGCCATTGACACGAATGTTTGTCCGGTAGTTTTCTCAGTGAATACTTCATATTGTGAACAGTCTGTCGATGGACTGTCCGCTGATGTATATTAGTAAACATCGACTGGCAGTCATCGATACCACACTTTATTTTTTCATCCATATGTTTGATATTAAAATGATTGGTTAGATCGCATTCATTGAAGTATGATTTGTCACACTGTGAGCACTGGTAGGATTTGCTACGATTTTCATCGTGTGTTTTCATATGTTTATTCAGTGAACTTCGTTTATTAAATCGATTACCACAGTCAGGATGGGTACAACTGAACGGTTTATAATCGGGTTTATAGTGATTGTTGCGAAAGTGAACCTCAAGACTATGTTTATAGCCGTAACTGCGATCACAGCCGACAAATGGACACAAAAATCGTTGTTTTTGGTCGTCAAACGTACAGTTCTTTAACAGTAGTAATAGTTTGCGATCGGATTCGCGAATCGCCGGTAATATTTGGGTATCATTTTCCTGACAAACTTCCTCATCATCTTCAGTGATGGCGTTTTGTCGATGAATTTCCTGATAGTGTTTGTATAGACTTTTGGCGTTACTGTACGGCAGTCCGCAGCCGACTGCAGGACATATGTATTGTCGGGTTTTCAAATCAAAAGTGTTTTGTCTGAACACAGTGTAACCAAAATCAGATCGTCCGGCATCAGTATCGTCGGTTTGGTCCAGACTATTGTACATCAAATGTATGGTCCGCTGGTGTCGCCTAAGACATAGTTTATTAGCAAAACATTTGTCGCATTCCGAGCACTGGTATGATCGGTGACTGTAGTAATGTGTTCTCAAATGATTTGCCAGATGTGCCTTAATTTTGAATGTCTTTTCACACACATGACAGCTGTTGATGACTGTTGTTGTTGTTGTTGTTGTTGATGATGATGTCTCGTGACATCTGCGTGAGTGTTGATTCAATTGGACTTTCAGTTTAAACCGTTGGCCACAATCCTTGTTTAGGCACTCGTATGGCCGGCTCTTGTAGGCATCACATGACTTATTTGTCTTACGTTTACTAGTCTTGAGTTTTGTCTTCAACTTTGACACTTCACTTGTGGTGATAGTTGTCTGAGACAGAGGTTGTACTGACAATTGATTGGTGTCTTCTTCATTGACATCAATGTTGTTATTATTATTTGCCGATTGTTTTTCATCACTTGATTTCCTATTTAAATCAATTTTATTCTTCAGCTTAACTCTTACATTATTATTACTATTGTATTCCTCGACAGTTGTATCCATTGATTGTTGTAATGTCTGCCACTGTTTCATATCTTCGTCGGTAATCATTGTCTCGTATTTCGTGTAAATTGTTTTCAAATAACTTTTCAATTCATTCAATACATTAACAAGTCTTTCATTTTCGGCCAACAATTCACTAAACAAATCGTTGACTTCAATGTCAGCCATCAATGAATCACTTTTAGTAATTGATTTCTTCTTCCTCTTAACCATTGTTTTCAAAATCAAAACAAAAATAATTTACAATTTATTTATCAATGAATTTAAAAAACACATAATAATTGTCAACAAAAAAATTTGGTTTGTTTTGTAAACATAGCACTTGTTTTTTGAGGGGTTTTCACTTTAGTTACTATTTTGTGACATTTCATCACTTATTTTGCAAAACTTATATTTATTTATTAAAAAATAGTATTATTATTATATATTTTGTTTGATAACTTATCAATGATAAGTAAAGATAAAAATTTTATTAATAATTATTTTATCTATTATATACATACAGTATATACAAATTTAGTTTAATTATAATATATATTTTAAAATAAATATTTTAGTAAATATTAACGAAATAAACTATAAATGAAATAAAATATGCTATAAGACTACTATTATATTGAAAAATTTCAATTTAAAATATAAATATAAATAATAATATATTCATATAAATTTAATATACAATTAGCTATTATTAATTGGTTTTATCTTTATTGTAGTATTAGCTGATTGTTGTTGTTGTTGTTGTCTTTGATGTATCTTTTTGTGTGCATACAGATTGGCACTACTATTGCCCCGATAGTCACAACCGGGCCATTGACATACATATGGCTTGAGATTTTGATGACATATAACGTGTCGTTTGAGACAAGATTTGCTAGAAAATCGTTGTTGACAGTCTGGCCACTCGCACCTGTACGGCCGTTCACCCGTATGCTTACGGTAGTGATTCTTAAGATGACAAGCTGATTGACTACGAATCTCGCAACCGGGCCAGTCACACAAAAAGTTGCCCGGCTTATTACGGTCGGCATATTTCATATGATGTACTTGTTGTCGATGGATTGACCGATGATGGTCACGGGTGAACATTGTTGTACAACCATTTATACCGCACTTAAATTTTTTCTTTAAGTGTATAATATTAATATGTTTGGTTAGATCGCATTTATTTATGTATGCTTTGTCGCATTGTGAGCACTGGTAGTTTTTGGTACGGTTTTCATTGTGTGTATAAATATGTTTATTAAATGTAGCCCTTTTGTCAGTTCGATAATTGCAATCGGGATGCGGACAACTAAACCGTTTGGTGTATGGTTTGTAGTGATAGTTGCGAAAGTGTTCATCAAGCATATGTTTAGTTCGGTAACTTCGGTCGCAGTCAGTAATTGGACACAAAAATCGTTGAGTTTTATGATCAATCGTACAGTTCTTCAACAATAACAATAGTTTCCGATCCGATTCGCAAATATCGGACAACGATTTCCTATTACTTTGCGGATAAACTTTTTCTGCCACTTTGACAGTTCCAGCAATTTGTCGATGAAATTTCCGATAGTGTCTGAATAGTCTCAATGGTGTAGTGTATGGCAGAGCACATCCGACAGCTGGACATATGTACTGTTGGGTTATCGAATCATAGGTTTTTTCTAGAAACAAATCGTCCACATAATAATCAGATAGTCGGTCATCAGGATTACCGGTTTGATTGTTGTGTTGGACACCGCTATGAATTGTCTTGAGTTTTGGCAATTCATTTGTGATGGCAGTTGTCTGCAAATAGAAAATTTCTCCTTCTTCTAATTGATTATCGGTTGAGTCGTCACTGATATCAATCACATTATCATTAGTTTCTGACTTAATTATGTTGTCAATTGAATCCTGTAGTCTGTCATCAGTATTGTCAGCGTATTGATTGTTGTCTTGGATTTCAAACTTCGTGTTACTTTTATGACTTGTCTCGGGTTTTGGCGTTTCATTTGTGGTCAAAGTTAGCATTTCTTCTTCTTCTTCTTTGTCATCTTCATAATTGATTTCCTCATTGTCTTCATTGATATCACAATCATAATCACTATTTTCTGATTGTTTGTCATCAATTGAATCGTTTAGTCCGGATTTGTCATGGATTTGGTTTATATTATCATTAGTTAAACGTTTGGCTTTTGTGTTTTGCCAAAGAGATAGCTTATTGTACAGAAACTTGTTGTACGGCCGGCTCTGGTAGTCATCCAACAGATTACTTGTATTACTATTATTAGTTTTGTCGCTAGAATTTGCTTCTGGCTCTTGAATACTAGTGGTGACAGTCGTCTGACACAGAGGTTGTACTGACAATTGATTGGTGTCTTCTTCATTGACATCAATGTTGTTATTACTATTTGCCGATTGTTTGCCATCAATTGATTCCCGATTTAATTCATTATTTTTCTTCGGTTTAACAACTCTCAGACTATCATTACTATTGTATTCTTCGACAGTTGTATCCATTGATTGTTGTAATGTCTGCCACTGTTTGATGTCTTCGTCGGCAATCATTGTCTCGTATTTCGTGTGAATTGTTTTCAAATAACTTTTCAATTCATTCAATACATTAACAAGTCTTTCATTTTCGGCCAACAATTCACTAAACAAATCGTTGACTTCAATGTTAGCCATCAATGAATCACTTTTAGTAATTGGTTTCTTCTTCCTCTTAACCATTGTTTTCAATCAAAACGAAAATTAATTAACAATTTATTTATCAATGAATTTATAAAAACACATAATAATTGTCAACAAAAATATATGTTATGTTTTGTAAACATAACAATTATTTTTGAGGGGTTTTCAATTCATTTACTATTTTGTGAAATTTCATCACATAGTTTGTAAACTAACAGTAATAATAATTATTTATTATATTAGATATTAAATTATTATATATATATCTTTTAATAAATAAATGTAAAAATTAATAATTATTTTTATCTTTAATATCATTAATATACAAATTTAGTTTAATTATAATATATATTTAAAAATAACTATTTTAGTAGATATTAACCAAATAAACTATAAATTAACAAAAATTATGTTACGGTAAGACTACTACAGTATTAAAATATAATAATTCAATTTATATGAATTTACAGTACAATTAACTATTACCGTAATAATAATAATAATAATAATAGGTTTTGTCTTTATTGTATTATTATTATCTGATTGTTGTTGTTATTATTGTCTTTGATGTATCTTTTTGTGTGCATAATAATTGCTATGACAATTGCCCCGATAGTCACAACCGGGCCATTGACATACATATGGCTTGAGATTTTGATGACATATAACGTGTCGTTTGAGACCAGTTTTGCGTGCAAATCGTTGTTGACAGTCTGGCCACTCGCACCGGTACGGCCGTTCACCCGTGTGCTTGCGGATGTGATCCCTAAGATTGGTATCTGATGTACTACGATAGTCGCAACCGGGCCATTGACATATATACTTGGCCTGCTTAGTGCGGTCGGCATATTTCATATGATGTACTGATTCTCGATGAAGTATCCGACTATGGCAAGTGGTAAACATTGTCGTACAACCATTTATACCACATTTAAACTTTTTCTTTAAGTGTTTAGTATGTATATGTTTGGTTAGATTGGATTTACTTAGGTATGATTTGTCGCATTCTAAGCACTGGTAGTTTTTCGTACGGTTGACATTGTGTATCTCTATATGTATATTATATAAATCTCGTCTATTTGTACGATAATTGCAATCGGGATGCGAACAACTAAACCGTTTGGTGTGTGATTTGTAGTGATTATAGCGAAAGTGTTTCTGAAGAATGTGTTTAGTTCGGTAACTTCGGTCGCAGTCAGTAATTGGACACAAAAATCGTTGGGTTTTATCATCGATCGTACAGTTCTTCAACAATAACAATAGTTTGCTATCGGATTCGCAAATATTGGACAATGATTTCTTATGTTGATTACTTGTATTACTACTAGTCTCGACGTTAGAATCTGCTTCTGGCTCTTGAATACTAGTGGTGACAGTTGTCTGACACAGAGGTTGTGCTGGCAATTGACTGATGTCTTCTTCATTGACATCAATGTTGTTATTATTATTTCCGGATTGTTTGCCATCAGTTGATTCCTTATTTAAATGAATCTCTTTCTTCAGTTTAATAACTCTCAGACTATAATTACTATTGTATTCCTCGACAGTTGTATCCATTGATTGTTGTAATGTCTGCCACTGTTTGATGTCTTCGTCGGCAATCATTGTCTCGTATTTCGTGTGAATTGTTTTCAAATAACTTTTCAATTCATTTAATACATTAACAAGTCTTTCATTTTCGGCCAAAAATTCACTAAACAAATCGTTGACTTCAATGTAAGCCATCGATGAATCACTTTTAGTAATTGGTTTCTTCTTCCTCTTAACCATTGTTTTTAAATCAAAACAAATTAATTAACATTTTATTTATCAATGAATTTAAAAAACACATAATAATTGTCAACAAAAATATATGTTATGTTTTGTAAACATAACAATTATTTTCAGGGGTTTTCACTTTATTTACTATTTTGTATTATTTAATCGCTTATTTGCAAAACAGTATTACAAAAAAATATATATAAAGTTTATATTAAAACAATAATTAACATAAAAATTGTAATTTTCAATCTTTAGATCCATAAAAATTTTATAAATTATTTTTTTTTATTAATATTTATGTATATATTAAAGATACTTATGTTTTTACAGACACTTTATCTTAACTTATTTTAAATTATACACATGTTTTGTGTTTGAAAAAAAATTATTATGTGTACTAATGAATTAAATTGAATAATTAGTGGAAACAATAATCAAAATATTAAATTAGTTGAAACTGAAGTTATATTAAAAATAAATAAATCATTAATTTATTATAAATGAAAAAGAAAATAATAAGTTATTATTATATTATGGTTACGGTATTATTAAGATATCAATCATTTAAAATTTACAATTTGGTACCAATAATAACGAATATTACCGGTAATTATGAAGTTTTATTTATTTATTACAAAATTTAAAACTAATCAGCCGTCGGTATTGTAGTATCAGCTTCTGATTGTTGTTGTTGTTGCTCCTGTTGTTGTTGTCTTTGATGTATCTTTTTGTGTGCATACAGATTGGCACTACAATTGCCCCGATATTGACAGCCGGGCCACTGGCAGACAAATGGTTTTAGATTTTTATGACACGTAACGTGTCGTTTGAGATCAGCTTTCCGTGCAAATCGTTGTTCACAGTCTGTCCACTCGCACTCGTACGGCCGTTCACCAGTATGGATACGGGTATGGTCTCTCAGATCGCCAGTGGACGAACACTTGTAGTCGCAACCGGGCCACTGGCACTGGTGTTTATCGGGTATATACTTTTTGGCGTAATTCATATTGTGTACAGATTTTCGATGAGTAGATCGCTGGTCAAAGTTATAGAATCGGTGATCGCAACCATCGATACCGCATCGGATCATCTTTTTGTTTAGATGTCTGAAATTTGTATGAAGTGTTAGTTCGGCTCTAGTAAAGTATGATTTGTCGCATTCCGAGCATTGGTGGTCTCGCTTACGATTGGCATCGTGTGTTACCCGATGTCGTCGGAGCATAACTTTTGTCTTGAATCCCTTACCGCAATCGGGTTCGGGACAAACAAACGGTTTGCGATCCGGTCGATAGTGCATCCGAATGAAGTGCTGTTCATAGTATTTATTTGTACCGAAATTACTGTCACAGCCGGGATAGGGACAAACAAATCGTTGCGTAGTCTCATCGAAACGATTTTGTTTCATCAGTAGTAACAGTTGCCGATCGGCTTCAGAATTATCGGCTGCGGCGCTGCCAAACACTTGATCGCCGCCTCCGCCACCAACGCCACTGTTGCCGCCATCACTTTGTACTAAACAATCGGCTAAACCTTGTTTGCCGTGAACTTCTTTCATATGATTGTAGAGAGCGGTAGCGTTATTGTACGGCAATCGGCAGCCGGAATCGGGACATATAAACTGTTTGGTTTGCTTATCAAAGTATTTGCGTCTGAATTCGGTCATTTCGTCATTGGATTCGATGACATCCATGGACAGTGATGTATCACCACCGCCGCCTCCGCCGGTTTGTTGGTCATCACCACTACAACCATCAGCGACGCCAACACCACCACCACCACCAGTGGTGATCATAAAGTGCATCTTTTCCAGATGTTTCTTCAGTATCATTCTGCTCGACAAATATTTGTCACATTCAGAACACTTGAACGTCTTCTTTCGCAGCTCATGAGTGGCCAAATGTTTTGTCCATTTGTTGATTTCTGTAAACCGTTTCTGACATACGTCGCACACATACTCGCCGTTCTTATGAAACTTGCCGTAGTGTACATGCAATGCAATCTTCAATTTGAATCGTTGGCCACAGCCCTGTTGTCGGCAAACGTACGGATAGTTTTGTGCATTTCGTACGGCTTTACCCATATGTGTCGTCAAGCGGCTAATGGCCACGTCTTTTGATCGGATAATAGTTGTCGTTTTTATCGTATTGTTGCTGTCGTCCAGCGATTGTTGCAATTGTTTCCATTTAGTCATATCTTCGGCAAATATAAACGGTTCGTATTTCTTGATCAACCAATTCATCTGATCTTTCATTTTGTTAAGCGTTTGGTTTTCATACAACAATTGACTGTTGATATACTGATTGTCTTTATTACTCTTTGATAGTAGTGATGGTGATGATGATGATAAAGTCTTTCGCCGAGTTTTAGTCTTATTATTATTATTATTGGTATTATCATTACCGCCGATGATATGACTAAATGCTTTCTTAATGTCTTGACTTAGATTTCTATTGAATTCTCTGGTCTTCACGTTATTGATCTTCAAGTGACTAAACGAACACATAGTAAATCCGTCGACAGTTGTGTCCACCGATTTCTGTAATGTTTGCCATTGGCTGATATCTTCGGCCTGAATATGTTCTTCATATTTCTTGTGAACCAAATTCATGTGATCCTTCAGTTCGGTCAACAAATTCAGACATTTGTTTGCAAACAACAATTCATTGACCAGTCGTTTGTTTTCGGCCATCAGTTCATCGATTACATCGTCGACATCGATATTATTGTTGTTGTTAGACATGTTGTGGTTTGGATCAGCTGTTGTTTTGACGGTCACCTCTTCTACTGTATTATCCATTTGTTTGGTTTTGTTTTAAATTCATTAATTCAATCAATAAATAAAATAATTATCACTTTATATATCAATCAATCAATCAATGAATTGTTAATACAATTAACACAACATTTAATATAAAATATTTTTTTTTGAATCATTTGTCACAAAATTATTACAGTATTTATATTATAAACATAAACAACACATTTTTTGGGGGGCTTTTCATATATTGAAAAAAAATCAAAACGTTTTGTTTGATTATTAACTTAACAAACTTTAATATAAGTTTATTTATGATTTTATAATAATATTAGTTTTAAAAAACAATATTTTAATCAATAATAATAATTATTACACATTTTGTTTGTTTGATTTCTACTTTAATATTAAATATCAAATATGATTAAAAGAAAAATAAACTAATTAAATAAATTATATAATATAATTAGAAAAAATACTATAATACAATTTATAACAATAATAATAATAATACCGGTACTAATAATAATAACAAATTATGATGATATACCGGTATGTTTTTTATGTACACATTTTGTATGATTAACAATATTTCCATAACAAGTGGCCCGGTATTCACAACCCGGCCATTGGCATCCATAGGGCTTAACATTCAGATGATAGTTATAGTGTTCCCTAAAGTCAGCTCTATTGCGAAATCGTTTGCCACATTCAGGCCAATCGCAACCGTACGGCCGTTCGCCGGTATGTATGCGAGTGTGTAATGCAAGCAATGGTTTTTTTGTTGTCTTGTACTCACACCCGGGCCACTGACACGGATAGTCGCCTAGTGTTACCTTAATCGGTGCGTATTTGAAATTATGAACAGACATCTTGTGTTTTCTTCGTTGCGAATAATTTTTGAATATTTCGTCGCAACCGTCGATATCGCAGCGCAACTGATTGACCAGTGAATGATTGAATCGTCGGTGATTGGCCAGTGTTCTATCGCACAGATACGACTTTCCACATTCCGGGCACCGATAGGTTGGCCGATTGGTGGCGTGTATAGTCTGATGGAGTTTCAGTTTGCATTGGGTTTTGAACGCCTTTCCGCAGTCTGGCTCCTGACAAACGTACGGCGAGTCCGATGAATGCGATAACAAATGCCTTCTCAAATGCTTTCTCTGGATATACTGTTTGTCGCAGCCGTCGTAATGGCAAACATATCGTCGGACCAATCGTTCCTGTTTTCGCCGATGAGATGCCGAGTGTCGGTTCAAACGCTTGATTGTTGCAAACGACTTATTGCAGTCTAAATGATTGCAAACATGTTTTTTCAGTCTGCAGTGAACATCGTAACAATGATTGTATAGTTGTCGCTGAGTTGGGAAGTGTTTGTTGCAATCGGGTTTCGGACATAAATGTTGGCCACTAATCGGATCTAAATTGCCTTTCTTTGCCAACAATAGCCAATTTGGATCGCCATCAGTGGTGGCGGTCTTCTGATCTGCAATTCTTTGACTAACTATTGTCGTTGACTTATCAATTGATTCGCTTTCTTCAATAGTATTACTTATCAGTCTATCGGCGATTGTTTTGTTGACAGTACTTGACGTGTCCTCCGGTTGCCAACAACCGTCGTCATCGTCGTCACCAATGCTGTCCTCCTCAGCCACCACATCATCGGCGTCACAACAATCGGTATCATCTGATATGTCGGCATCACTTTGTGATAAATCTATTGACACTACTTCTGCTGTTTTAACGGCAATTGTCTTAACAGTCTTGACATTAGAAGCTGTAGTCTTCAAATTGGGAACTGCTGTGTGAACTGTTGTACTAGTTGTTGTTGTCGTACACGGATCAGCTAGTGATGAACTGATCTGATCGTTGGATTTATTTACACCACCGATGATGATATGATTAAACGCTTGTCTAATGTTATCAGTTAATTGTCTTTCTTTGCCAATTGTTTTGACTTCAGTTTTATGTCTTGTATTGTTGTTGTTGTTGTGGTCATCAATGGCTGTAATCATTGATTGCTTGAATGATTGCCACTGTTTATACTCTTTGGCTGTAATATAGTCTTCATATTTCTTGTGAATCAATTCCATGTGATCTTTGATTTCATTTAATAAATCTAAACATTTGTTTGTAAACAACAATTCATTGACGAGTCTGTTGTTTTCAGCGGTCAGTTCATCGATCAGATCCTCGACTTCGATGTTAACAACTATTGGATCAGTTTTGGTGATTCTTCTTCTGATTGTTTTACGAACCATTATTTTTCTGTTTTTTTTATAATTTAACAAAATATTTATTGAATTTTTATTTAACCATTTAATTCAATAATAAGCAATAATTAATGATAACATTTATGATATAATGAAAACAATAATATAAAGTAATAATAATAATAATAATAACATACTTTTTTGAGGGATCTTTAATATATTGTATTAAAATAAAATACTGCATTAAATATTGAAGTAAAATGTAATTAAAATTATATTAATTATAAACTAGTTTTACCCGCGCAACATGTATAGTATTGCATACTCTTACTAATTGCTTAACAAAATTCTTTATAATGAGACCTATAGATATACATATACAATAGTCAACTACAATTATAATTCTGATTATAAATGACTATTTTGCTATATTTATGCTATCCATATAAACGTCTATAAAAAAAGTTCGCGCTATTAAAAATTGATGATTTTTTTGCTATAATGTTGTATACATGTACAGTTACAATATATGTAAAAATAAATTTACGCAATCAAGAGAAACGTCTTTGAAACTGTTAAGCAATATTAAAATTTTTTAGTTAAAATGTAGAATACATATGTAGTTAAAATCTAAGTAAAAATAAATTTATGCTATCCATATAAACGTCTATAAAAAAAGTTCGCGCTATTAAAAATTAATGATTTTTTTGTATAATGTTGTATACATGTAAAGTTACAATATATGTAAAAATAAATTTACGCAATCATAAAAAACGTCTTTGAAACTGTTAAGCAATATTAGAATTTTTATTTTTTTAGTTAGATTGTAGAATACATATGTAGTTAAAATCTAAGTAAAAATAAATTTACGCAATCAAGAGAAACGTCTTTGAAACTGTTAAGCAATATTAGAATTTTTTAGTTAAAATGTAGAATACATATGTAGTTAAAATCTAAGTAAAAATAAATTTATGCTATCCATATAAACGTCTATAAAAAAAGTTCGCGCTATTAAAAATTAATGATTTTTTTGTATAATGTATACATGTAAAGTTACAATATATGTAAAAATAAATTTACGCAATCATAAAAAACGTCTTTGAAACTGTTAAGCAATATTAGAATTTTTATTTTTTTAGTTAGATTGTAGAATACATATGTAGTTAAAATCTAAGTAAAAATAAATTTATACTATCCATAAAAACATCTATAAAAAAAGTTCGCGCTATTAAAAATTGATGATTTTTTGGTATAATGTTGTTTACATATACAGTTACAATATATGTAAAAATAAATTTACGCAATCAAGAGAAACGTCTTTAAAACTGCTTATCAATATTTATAATTTTTTATTTTTAGTTATATTGTATAATTCTTATGTAGTTACAATATAATGGAAAATAAATTTATGCTATCAATAAAATCGTCAATAAAAAAAGTTCGCGCTATTAAAATTTGATGATTTTTTAGTATAATGTTGTTTACATATACAGTTACAATATATGTAAAAATAAATTTACGCAATCAAGAGAAACGTCTTTAAAACTGTTATCAATATTTTTAATTTTTAATTTTTAGTTATATTGTATAATTCATATGTAGTTACAATATAATGGAAAATAAATTTATGCTATCAAAAGAAACGTCTTTAAAACTGCTTATCAATATTTAAAATTTTATTTTTTTTATTGTAGAATACATATGTATTTACAATATAAATTAAGACTTGAATCTGATAATTTACGCGTAACACAATCAATAGAAACGTCTTTAAAACTGTTTATCAATATTTATAATTTTTTATATTGTAGAATAGAATACATATGTAGAAACACTCGATTTTTAATATAAACTCGAGATTAATATTGAATAAATATTTACATAAAATACATTTTCATGAAAAAAGATATTGTTTAACATTAATAATTAATAATTAAATATATTTAACAATTCTAATAAATCACGTGATTTAATAAATATTTAATAAACACGTGAATTAAAAATTTAAAAAATACTATTAAAACAGTTTATCTCAAAAACAGTTAATTTTTGTTATTAACAAATTATACTTCGTTTCCTTATCTTATTGGATCTACTAATCATTTATGACCAGTGATATAAATTTAGAGATGGATGACATTGATATGATATCATTGAATTCCGTAGATTTCAATGATGAAGAATTCAATGAAGACAACATAGAAGTGAATCAATTATTTAATGAGATAGAAATGCCTGTTTTTATGGAAATGTCTGATGAATGCAAAGATGAACAGTTTGTTCTCGATGTTCTCAATGAATGTGACAACGGTTTTGATGATGAAGAAGAGTTCGATCATTTGATGTTACAAATGCCAATAAAACAGCTGATCAACTCTTCGATAATGTATTCAAAAGATGTTAACAACAATTCGAATCCCGAGACGACTAAAGCCAGTTCACTACAACTTAATTTGATTTCCGTTAATTTTAATGATGGCATTAAAGAAGATCAACAATTTGTTGAGATCCCAGAGATTGAGATCCCAGAGATTGAGATCCCAGAGATTGAGATCCCAGAGATTGAGATCCCAGAGATTGAGATCCCAGAGATTGAGATCCCAGAGATTGAGATCTTCGAGATTTATATTCCAGAGATTAAGATCCCAGAGAATGAGATCCCAGAGATAGAGTTAATCAATGATAAGTGCCAAAGAGATCAGTTGGTCGACGATGTTACCAATGAATGGGAAAATGGTTTCGAGGATGAGGAAGAGTTTGATAAATTGATGTCAGATATCCAAATACAACATTTGATCAATACGTTTATAATAAATTCAAAAGATGTTAACACCAATTCAAGTCTGGAAACGGTTAAAGACTTTACACAACCACTCGTACAAAATTCGGATCATTTCATAGTTAGTAATGAAATCAATCACCCGTTCAATGAGAAACCCCAAATTTCAATAGAATTAAACCCACCTGTTTGTATGGAATTGTCCGATAATCCGATAACGGATCAGTTGGTGATGGAAGACAACTATGAATGTGATGATTTCGATGATGAAGAAGAATTTGAACATATGCTATCTCTAATTCAGGCTCCTGTCATGATTAATCAGCCCTCAAATATGATGTCATTGTCTCAAATTATGGAGGCCATCAACTCTGATGATGAATGAAGGAAAGCATTACTTAATAGCACATTTATTATATATGAATTCATTATTGTTATTTTTAGTTTATTTTTAGTATTACAATTTCTTTAAAATATTCATTTGTTACAGAATATAATATATATAAATTTTTGTTTCAGTATTTTATTTTAAATTTTTAAAATTAATAAATTGTTTTTATTTAATAATTCGCTACAACATCCACTTTGATTTTAATAATCTAAAAAGTTTATTAGATAATTTACTAAATGTAATAACAATAATTTTATATAAAAATAATTATATAAAATTGTTTTATTTTTTCAATATTGTCGAATACATTTATCAAATGTGACAAAAAAGACATACATACAAAACTATTATTTTAAAGTGTTAACTTTATATATAAAATTATTGCAAATATAATTTATTTTTTATAAAAATTTAATAAATCGCATAATTATTAATAACTATGTTATGATTATTTATTTGATTTTACATTTTTATATATATTTTACGTTAGATAAATAGTAATTAATTTTATCGAAAGAAAATTTTTTAGTTTTTGTGGAATATTATATCATTAACGATTAATAAATTTAAGAATTTTTGTTATTTAAAAATAATTTATTATATAAAAATAGCACGCTTTTTTGCTTGGGTCGCATCCAATCATCACATTTTTGATATTCCTGATAGTGTTGCAACAGGCCATATTGATATTTAAATTATAATTTTTTTAACGCAACAGAATTTAAAACAATTTTGGGAAATATTATAATCTAACAATTGTATAGAAGTGAAAATCTTCTTCAATACTCGGTAAATGCAGTCCCAATCATTTTCATTTTGGTCTCCAAACGTCAAATTAATGTAACGGTTGTGTGGTAATGGCGATGTTACTATAATATTGTGTGGTCTTTTACTCTTGACTAAATTTGGAGTTAACGGGTCAAAATAAAAATCTTGTAAAATAATAATAAAATGTAAAAAAAAATAATATTTATGAATTTTTCGAAGATCTTCATCTAATTCTTTACATTTTTGATGAAATATTCGTATAATAAGATCTTGTCTGTCGTTAGCTGTTTCTCCAGATCCTAATTCTCGTGTGATTTCAGGCCATTTTGGATTGCATGTGAATGTAATAAATAAAGATGGCTTTCCATACTGGGAAACAATTGACATCGCGTCGTGATATTTGAGATTCATAGCTCATAGACATAGCGTTTATTAAATATTTATTAAATTACGCGATTATTAAATATTTATTAAATCACGCGATTTATTAAAATTGTTATGTATTTAATGATAAATAATAAATAAACAAATTATTTTTCTCGTGCAATAATTAAATTAATACAATTTAAAAATTATATAATTTTTGAAAAAATTGAAAATTTTAATACAAATTGAAAATTTTTGCATTTGAGAAAATTTTACAAAAATTTAGCACAGGTAGCTAACCTCCCGGTGCCCTATGACTCATATAATATAGTAAAATGTAATTCCACAATACCTGCCTCTTTGTCCTCAAAATCTACTTGACCTCAATAATCATTTAAAATTTCCCATAGAAATAACATTGCTTTCAATAAAAAATGAAAATAAAACAATACATTTTTACATTTGAATTAAAATATGGTTGTTGATGAAATGTGCACGCATACAGACAGACAGACAGACAAACAAACAGACAAAACAAATGTCTTAAAATGTTATCTTGATGAATAATTTTTAAAAAAATTTAATATAAATTTTAATCATAGAAATTTAATTACCGGTAATTAATTTTTATTTATTGTTATACAATAATAACTTTTTATTTATTTATTTAAATAACTTATTAGCTTTTAAATTTCAAGATTATAAATAAAATATTTTATCAATTATATAAGAAAATTTATCAATTACCGATAATCACATTAAAAAAATTGTTAATTTTATTGCAAAAATAAATTAATATAAAAACTTAATTATCAAATTAGATTATTAATAATATAAACGTTAGAAGTTACTAACCTATAAAAGTTAAAATAAAAAATTTATTAATTTAAAAAACACTATTAAAACATTTTATTTAATATCTTATATTTTCAATATATATTTATAACAAAATGATTTTTCAACAAATATTTCTATATAACACCGGCATCTTTAGCCAATGAATAGAAAATTGTTGTCCGATCATTGAGTAGAGCATCGGGTTCGGCAAACTCGGCTACCCGTCCATTGTTTAGTACTAACACACGATTATAGTCCATAATTGTATTGATTCGGTGAGCAATTGTTAAGATAGTAGAGGACTTGAACTCTTGTTTAATGGTTTGCTGTATGAGTGCATCAGTTTTGACATCGACGGCAGCCGTGGCCTCATCGAGGATAAGGACGCGAGTGTTGCGGAGCAGAGCCCGAGCCAGACATATAAGTTGTCGCTGACCGACACTTAGGTTATCACCCGATTCGGCTACCGAATAGTCGAGTCCCGATCCGCTTGAAATAACAAACTCTTTGAGATGTGAGTGTTCTAACACTGTCCACAATTCTTCATCAGAAAATTTGTCGAACGGATCCAAATTGGAGCGAATGGTTCCCGAAAAGAGTATCGGTTCTTGTGGTATGATTGTCAACCGTGATCTCAACTCATGGAGACCGAGTTTACTGATATCTATGCCATCAATAACAATGCGACCCATTGCTGGCTCAATGAGTCGAAACAGTGCCAAAGTTAGTGACGACTTTCCGGCACCGGTTCGGCCAACTATTCCTATCTGGTGTGAAATAAAATGCATATTATATCATATAATTTATATCTATAGACTACTGTATATCGTATATTACTGTAGATATTAATTATTTTATAATCATTAATACCTTTTCGCCGGAGTTTATATTGACATCAATATTATTGAGTACTAAATCCAATCCTTCCCTATATCGAGTACCGTATCCATCGAAATGCATGTTTCCATTCTCTGGCCACTCTTCGGGTAGTTTTTGGTTTGACTGCCAATCAGCTTCCGGTTCTAGAGAACAGTATTCATCGATTCTTTCGATTGAAACCATATTATTTTCTAACATTGAGAATGTCATAATCAAACCGTTTAGATTTCCTGTTAATGTCAAGGCGTACGACAGGGACAGTCCTATTTGGCCGCCGGTCAGCCGTCCCTTTGATAGTATAGAAAACAGTGCGGCAAAAAGTATTAGACAATTGCTTAATGTTGTCAACCATATCTGTAGCCAACTGTTGGCCACAATATTAGGATAGAAACACATCTGATTGGTATCCACTCGATGATCGGATTCACCGATAAACTGTTGGCCGTAACCATACGCTCTAATACTGGACATACCGTTTAGTGTTTCGCTAAAATGCGAATATATTGGCGATCGGGTTAACGACTCTAATCTATAAAATTATTATATTTAGAAATAATATTATTATTAATATTCAGCAAATTAAATATTTTATTATTTTATTAGTTATTTTTATCTATGATATCAACAACAAAAACAACAAATAAAAATACCGTTTTAGTTGTCTAGAAGTTTTAATGTAAATAATCTATTAAAAAAATTAATTAAAAATTTATATCTATAAATAAAACTAATAATTTATTGTTATTCTAGGCTAACTTACTTGTATTATATAATAAATAACGGGTAGCACTGCTACAGGTATTAAAAACAACGGTGTTTGTATCGATACTGTAATAATTGTGCCAATAATTTGCAATGCATTATCATATAAGCCGCTAAATAAAATTGATAATATTTTTTATTAAATATATTATATAAGTTATAAAAAATATTATTTTTTTAAATAAATAAATTATATCTTGATTTTCCAAAATAAATTATATATATATATTAATATAATGTAAATAATTGAACCTAATATTCATTACTAGTCCTATATCCAAAACATCTATATCGTTGCCAAACCGGTTCATCAAACGGCCCATTGGTGTCGTATCAAAATATTTCATAGGCGCGTGCATTACTGTCGACAACAATTTTGTGTGCAAATTTCGTGAAGCCATTTGACAACCGATAACTAATAACAGTTTGCTAATTGACAAAAATATTGTTGTAAACAATATAATGATGCCATATATACCAACATAATAATAGTTATTATTATTATTATTATTATTATTATTGTCGCCAATAAGATTATTGCTCCAAAGGGACAGCCAAAAACTTGAGCCATACATGAGTATGTTTGTGATAATACCGGTGATTAGGATACCCAACGTATAGTGTCCAACATATTTGGCGTATTTAATATAGATCTGGATGATTAAAATCAGAGATTTATAATATAAAATAATATATAATTATATAAATAAAAATTTACACCAAAAAATTAAATAATTATATATATATAAATAAATAATTATATACATTAAATTTAACTTGACCAATTTGGGCAATTTCTTCATCAATTAATTTGCAATTATTGTCGACAATAGACGTATTATTGATTTCCCGTTCATACCGTTGCAAAATAATTTCCGACTCACTATTATTGTTATTATTATTATCGGGTTCACCAATAATTTTACAATTTATATTATCTACACTATTACTACTGCTATTTGAATTTAAATTGCTATCAACACTATCACAATTAGTAGCATAATATTGTTGTATTAAATCGGAAAAATATCTATTATTTGCCAACAATTCATTGTAAGTGCCAATTGCAGTGATTGATCCGTCTTTGATAACAACTATGCGGTCGACATCGGGTAACATAAATAGTTGATTTGTTACCAAAATACGAGTTTTGTGCCGCAAAATACCAGTTCGCGAATCGAGTACTTGATCTACAATGTGTTTACCCACATGACTGTCCACTGCTGATAACGGGTCGTCTAATAAGTATAGATCGGCACCGGAATATACGGCTCGGGCCAAACTTACTCTTTGTTTTTGACCGCCACTCAA
Source organism: Oppia nitens (assembly GCF_028296485.1). Lineage (NCBI taxonomy): Eukaryota > Metazoa > Arthropoda > Arachnida > Sarcoptiformes > Oppiidae > Oppia > Oppia nitens. The sequence goes on along the minus strand of NW_026533194.1, from coordinate 1,026,567 downwards.
ATTGATACCTTTTTCGCCGATCTCTGTTTCATCGGCACCGGGCAATTGTTGTAAATCCTGTTTGAGCGCACAGTTATCTATAACTCTATTATAAAGTTTAGTATTCAACTGTTTTCCAAACAGAATATTCTGTTTGAGTGTCGTATTCTGAATCCATGACTGTTGGGGAACGTATGCTATGCTTATATCTGGCCTAATATTTACGGTACCATCAATTAGATCCATATCACCAAATAGGGCCGATATCAATGAACTCTTACCGGAACCGACATTGCCGACAATGGCCACAAACATGCCGTCCTCGACTGTCATGTTAATATTTTTTAATATGTTTTGTCTAGTAGTAGTAGCACAGGTAGTAGTATTAGTACTCTTATTCCATGAAAACATTGCATTTTCTATATTAATAACTGTTTGTTTATTTGCCATTGTATTAGTTGTTATATAATTTTTATGTTCATCGCAATTCAGGAATCGTTCAATACGTTTAAATGAAACAATTAACTTTATAATTAAATATAATGAATTATTTTATATCAGTATATAAAGTATATTATATTGGTTATGCAATATTAAATACATACAAACGAAAAAGTTAGATAAGCAATGGGCAATGAAAACATGCTTTCACGTAAAAAATTAAACAACGATAACGAGACAAATATTTTTTGGGCACTCAATTGTTTGCCGGTATCACTATTGATGACTTCATAGACACTGTAAGTAATAAACTGGACAACCAATGGACAGCTGAACGACAGGACTATGAATATGACTATTAGGTAACCCATTGTTTGTAATTTTCGTAACTCTTTTCGGCGTATTTTGGTTATGCAGCCCATGAACGCCTCCTCCCAGGCGTACAGCTATTATATATATATATATATACCATAAAGATTAGTAGAAAAAATATAGTTATTGAGAAAAAACATTAAAAAAATTTTTAGTTTAATTTTTTTAGTAATCTGCTTTAGATAAATTGGTATTAATTAATATATATATATATATATTTTTTTTATAATACAATATTACTGTGTCTTTGTGTTTAAGCGGGTGGGTGGGTGATTGGGTGTGTAAATAAAATAATAATAATACTTTTAACACTTTGATTCCGTTGAATATTTGGTTCATTAAATTAATTCTTTTGTCTTTAATTTTCATTTGTTGGCTTTGATTTAGTTTACAAAAATACAGTGCAATTGTATTGATGACTAGTGTGACCACTATAACGGCCAAACCGATAAACGCTGTGACACCCAATTGCACGTATAATAAATACAATGTTATGGCAATCTGTATGGGAGCGGACAACAGTGCTATCAGGTAATGGAGATTATCTGCGAAACAAATGTCAAATTAATTTTATTTTTAAAAAAAATAATGTTTTCAGTAACTCATACCCAAAGAAAAAGTCTGCTTAAAAATTGTGTGTATGTCTCCTCCCACTTATCACGCAAACAGTGTAGTAATAGCTACAGTACAGCAGTAACTGTTACTACACTGTTTGCGTGATAAGTGGGAGGAGACATACACACAACTGCAAAATTGACAGGACCTCTGCTCATACCTAAAAAATAAATAAATACTAACCACTAATTCGTTGGCAATCAATGGCCATCAGATTAATAATTTCTCCGTTAGGTGTTTGCCGTTTGGCACCGTTGCTCAGTACCAATGATTTACGATATATGGCCGATATTAGACACGATCGCATACGTAAACCTTTTTTAATTAATTATATTTTGTTAATCATTTTATCAATTTATTATTATAATAATATTATGTTTAAAAAAACAATAAACATACCAATACTGCCAATATGTTCATTATAATTAGCCAATACAATGGCCACTAAAACATTTACAGTCACTAATAGTATAGTGTATACATAGCCGTGCCATTGAGGCTCGTTAGGGTCTTCAATATAATTAATTATTAAGCTAAAAGTTATTATTTTTAAAATAAAATTTTTAAGTACATAAATTCAATAATAATAATAATTATTATTATTAATAAATTAGTATCATAGTTAAATAATTTATATTGCATGTATATTTAGAATATTTATATTACTCCTATAACCTTGTTTAAAAATATAATTTATTACAGTATTATAAATGACAGTAAATTAACATATAGATTATCTTATACATATATTATATATCAAAAATCCTATTTCAACAAAACTAAAATTAATTTTACTGTAAATTAATATTAATTTAAAAATATATATATATCATATAATCAAAAAATATATATATATAATTCATAAATACTTTAAAATCATTGGCGATGACATTTGCAAACAATTGGATAATAGACACATAATAATTGAGCCAATAATTTTAGGAAAATATAATTTAAAAAGTGTCTTGATCACATTTTTATTTAAATTATTATTATTAGACTTAGTTATAGTGATTTTATAATTTTTCTGAAACCAAAAATTTCTAAAATATTTGTTACTAATGTTTAGACTTTTATCATTAGTAGTTGTAAACTGAACGTCACTATTATTATTATTATTTATGGTTTCGTCTAAATTAAACAAACGTTTGTTGAATAGTTTAAAATTAGTAAAAGTAGTATCAATTTGTCTCAGAGCCCACAGATCATCAAAAATGAGTGTATTTTTCCAGCCCTTCAACAATAGACTGTTCAACCATTGATAAGTGACTTTCAAAGGAAACGATGTCTTATCTTTGGGACACAAGTCGTGTGCGGTGTCGACACAAACAACACCAACATTGTCTTTACCGACACTTTTATCGGGTAGCCGATCGGCAAATAAACAATAAATAAATAGGATTACAGTTAATATATAATTAACACAATATAAGATGAATTCATAGTTTTTTAGTATATCTTGTGTGGCAAACGTGGCCACCGATAGAGCGCCTAATATAGTGTCCAATAGTAGATACAACCAAATCAAACCACCGCTGCTTACAATACCGTAGAGGCGTTGATAATAAAATACCAAACATAATACAAGTCGAGTGATGGTTGTAACAGCAGTGGACAGTATGTAAGCAATGGTGGGACTGTCATCCCATTGATATTTGCGGCACAAACTTAGTATAAGCTCCGACAAGACAATCCCGGTGCTCACTATTACTATAGCTAATCGACTGGTGTTAAAACAGTTCCATTGAATAGTATTTTTATGTGAATTACAGCATTGCTTTAGTAAATACGGTATGTATATCCACATAAATATACAGGGTATCCATGTAATCACTGTATCGATCATACATGAGCTCAGGTATGGCGATGCTGTAAACCACAGAGTACTGGTATCCTATTATTAATTAATATTTAGTTTTCTTTAAAATAATTATAAATTTTAACATAAATGTTAATAAAAAATTAATATTAAATTTATTAATTTTGTATAATAATTATTAGTTTAAATAATTTTTACCAATAGTTTACTGTTGCATATTTTAGCAAACATTGTAATTAAGTTATTAAAAATATAAATTTGATTATTAGTTAAAACTTTATTAATAATAATAGTAATAATGTATAAATTATTACAATTATTTGTTACAAATTTGATTAATTAATTATTATTAACTCTAAATAAATAAATTTGTAATACAATAATTTTTTTGCTTGCTAATAAGTTACTATACAATATAATATTATATGATTTTGCATTTTGAATTTTATAAATTAAAAAAACAAACTGCAATTATTCAACAGAAAAAATTAATTATTTAAAAATAATTAAACAAAATTAATGATTCATTAGACAAGAAAGATGAAAAAATTAATGTTAAAATTATATTTATTTTTATAATATTCAACCAAATTTATATATTTATAAATTAACATTAATAATATTGTATTTAATATAAATATTTATAATAATCAATTGATGAAATAATAATTTATATTTTTATACAGAAAATAACATTTTTAAAAATTTAAATATAAGTCAATATAATATAGAAAGTAATGAATAATATTTAGAAAAAAATTAATTAAATTATTTAACAATATTTATTAATTTTATTTTATTTATTTAGTATAATGAATAATAAATATTTTTTTAATTTTAAAATTTTTGTTTCAAACATATATCTTAATATTGTAATTAAATAAATTGGTAATTTATTATTATCGCTACTGATATTGCTATTTTTTTACTATTGATACATCTATATTACTTATAATAACATTATGGTAATATATTGTTGTGTGTCAGGGATCAGTTGTCTCGCGTGGGTCGGTATGAGACCAACAACCGATAGTAGATCAACAACGGTATCAATTGATCAATCAATAGATGACTCAATTGATTTAGTGATCACTTGAAAGGCATTATATGTGTCAATCAAAATGATGTACAGATCTGCAGTAGTGGTGACCAGAGTGTAGGCCAGGGATCGATCCGTTCGTACTATTGATAACTTTAATGACTTGGAGGGATGGCCAGCGAAATGGTATACTTGGATTGCTGATTGATCAGACAATGCTTGAGATGGATGATAGTGTGGATGTGATGATCGATCTTTGGGGTCTCAGCACTTGAGAACCAATCGTATCGCTTCATTGTCGTCAAGCACTCAATAGCCAATCACAGCTCAGTGTTGGCAACGGTTTTACTGTAGTCGACCTGAGCTGACAATAAAAATAACTGTCACTACTGCCGCACCAGTAGTGCCTAACAATCAGTCCGCACAGGCACTCACTCACTAACTCTTCACATAAACATTACTTTTCAAACATTCAAACATTCAATCACTCAATAAATCAATTAATTATTTCCCGTTATCTTCTGGTGTCCACTCATTACCATTGCTGGCTATCATCGGTACACTCACGCTAAGCAAACATAGCGACCACTTATACCATCAAACCGCTATAGATCCAATGTTTAAGTGAAGACAATAAGTTAGACACAGTTTAGTTACAATACTTTATTATAGTTAACACAATTAAAATAGTAGTTAAAACAATAATTATAAAATGGTATGTAGTTTAAGAGCACATGTATGTGATGAATGCAATGGTGTGTACAGTATAATAACTGGTATGGTGATTAGGATTGCATTGACTGTCTGGTGTACAGCTATTGGTTTGTTTGAATATTAATACAGTTGTATAAATCGAGCACTTGGCGCCAGATAATGGTGTCATTGATCGATCATTCATGGGAAACGGTAGGTATTAAACGATAAAATCAAATAATGAATTCAAAAAATAAGGGATTAAATGCACAAAAAAAATTTAAAAAAATGAAACATTAAAATTAAGGCTAAATAATAATATAAAACGAGTTCCTCAACAATATGATAAATAAAACTAAAAATTAATTTAGTATATATTATATTTTTATACCACTGGGCTATACCATCTATTAATAGTACAATTATATAATTATTAAAAAGATGTTTTTTAAATGTTTAATATCACATAATTAATACATTATAACTAATCAAATATAATAAAATTATATTCAACTATTTCTAATATAAATAAATGAAACATTATTATTTTATTATAATTAGGGGTCGTATATTTATTAAATTCTATCTGATAATAACTGTATTATACTGATATGATTTTTTTAAAATCAAATATTATTGTATTAATATAATATTATGTATAATACAATCTGTATTTTAGTGTGTGAACGATATGTATACTATAAATACAATTATCAATAAATATTGTTGCCTTAGTAATTATTATCTAATAAAAAAATTACTAATAAATTTTTATTATTTAATATTTGACTCAAGATAACACTTTAACATAATAGTTCTGTCTATATACAACCATATTTTATTCAAATGTAAAAATGTATTGTTATAACTTCAATTTTTATTGAAAGCAATATTATTTCTATGGGAAATTTTAAATGATTATTGAGCTGAAGTATATTTTAGGGAAAGTAGGCATGTGCTAAGTAACTATATTTTGATATATGGTATGAGTCACAGAGCACCGGGAGGTAAATTACATGTGCTTGTAAAATTCTCTCAAATACATAAATTTTCAATTTGTATTAAAATTTTAAATTTTTATTCAAAACAATGTTGTTTCTATAGAAATTTTAAATGTTTATTGAGCTCAGGTAGGTTTTAAGGTCAGGAAGGTATTAGTTGTGTAATTACATTTTGCTATTTTGTATAAGTCACACTGAACCGGGAGGTTACTGCTACATTTTTGTATTTTTTCAAATGCAAAAATTTTACCAACTATGATAAATTTTTTTAATTTTTAATTTTTTCAAAGTTATGTTATTTCTATTGAAATTTTTAAATGTTTATTGAGCACCGGTAGGTAAGCGGGACAATAGGCAAGTGCTATGTAACTATATTTTTTATTATATGGTATTAGCTATTATCTGGCACCGGGAGGTTAATTACGTGCTAAAATTTTTGTGAAATTTTTTCAAATGAAAAAATATTCGCAAAAATGATTAACACGAAATGATTTTTAACGTTTATTAAATTTTTTAAGAACATAAAAATCTAAAATTTTTTTAAAACAGACGAATTAATATTTTTTGGTTCCGTAGTTTTGTTAGAATAAGGAGACTATTTAATAGCAAAATACAGAGTTTGTTAATAACGCAAGATTTTTTCATAGACGTTTTCCTGGATAGCCTAAACTGGATTTTACTTATATTATAACTACATGTGTATACTACATTATAGCAAAAAATGAAACATATTTATCAAATCAAATCAAATCAAATCAAATCTTTATTGGCATATCTTTCAACAAAAGCTGATTTACAAAGAAAGCCATAAATAAAATTTACAATAAAATTAACAACAATTTAAATAAAATAAAATAACATAAATATATTTATAAAGTGTTAAAATCAAACTGTTTAAGTTTGTTAATAAATTTTTTAAAATTTATTCCAGTTTTCCACTCCTTTGCAAAATATTGTATTTTTAAGTTAGTTTTTGGTAGCAAAAGGAGGGTTTATATGATGAGAGTCTCTTCCTCTTCGTGATGATGTCCTATCATTATTGAAAGCAAACAATGATTTTGAATATTCAGATCCCAAACCATTTATTGATTTATATATGTAAACAATTGAATGATATTTAATAGAATTATTTATAGAAATCCATTTTAATTTATCAAAAATTGGTCGACTATTTGATAAAAAATCAGAATTAGTTATAATTCTGGCGAATCGTTTTTGTAATTTAATTATTTTATCCAAATGTGATGCATATGTATGACCATAAATTGCTAATCCGTACTCCATTTTAGGCTTAATTATTGATTTATAAATAAAATTTAATGTATTTTCATCTAATATTTTTTTAATCTGTATATAACATTAAATTTTTTGTTTAAATCTTTACATAAATCGTTGATATGTTCTTCGAAAGTAAGTTTGTGGTCAATGATAACCCCAAGAATTTTAGTATAATATACTCTTTTAATTGTTTTCTCATTAATAATAGGATTTATATGTTGTATACTATCCTCTTTTGGGTTTCCAATTAACATATAATTACACTTTTGATAATTTAAAACAAGTATTATTTTTTAACCATTTAGTAATTTCATTTAAATCACTGATAATTTTGTTGTTCAGATCTTTATAATTATTAGCATATATGACAAGAGTTATGTCATCAACAAAAAGATAAAGTTTTCCAAACAAATTAATTTTTGTGATATCAGACATAAATAGATTAAAAAGAAGTGGCGATAAAACAGATCCCTGTCCTACTGATAATGTGTTTATTAGTGGATCCGAAAGTTGATTATTATAACAAACAAATGAATTTCTTGACGATAGATATGATTTGAAATATTTTGTTGTATTTATGTCACAAACTTGACTTAATTTGTTTATTAAAATTTTGTGATCTATTATATCAAATGCAGATTTCAAATCAAATGTTATTAATATTGATTTTTGGCTTTTATTAAGAGAAAAACAAATATCATGTAAAATAGCAACTAATGTATCAATAGTTGAATGTCTTTCTTTAAAACCAAATTGTAATTTAGATAATATATTATTAGTTATGAGATATGATTTAAATGTTTTTTCTATGTGTTTTTCTCATAACTTTCCAATACATGATAACAAACTGATGGGTCTATAATTAATTACTTTATGTTTAATACCATTTTTAAATATAGGGATAACTTTTGGTATTTTCCATGCATTTGGAAAAACTGCAGATTTTATTGAATTATTGACAATTGAAATATGAAAAATTAATGTCATTTTAAACATTTTGATGAAATAGTTGTTTACTCCAAAACAGTCCTTTGATTTTTTAGGTTGAATTTTGTTAACTATATTTAATATATCAGTTTCACCAACAAATGGTAGTTTAAATTTGTTTTCATCATTATATAAGTTATTAATTGTAAATGAATTTTCATTTATGCCATATTCACTGATTATTAAATTTTTTGGTGTTTCAACAAAATGATTGATAAATTTGTTTGCATCTAAATTGTCGTTTAGCTCATTAGTTTTTGCTTTTTTATTAGATTTTGTCGGAACTATTGTTTTAAGTGTTTTCCAGAGCTTAGTTGTATTATTATTACACTTAAGTATTTCATTTTCATAATATTTTTTCTTTTTTAATTTAATTATTTTGTTTTTATGATTTCTTAATTGTTTAAGTTGTAGAAATAAATTATTATTTGAATTATTATTGCTTTTTTCATTTATATAGGTTTTATGAATTTTATTTTATTTATTAATAGCAGTTAAAACATCATTATCTACCCATTTATCAATTTTATTGTTTGTAATTATTTTTGATTTTACGGGTATTTCTTTAATTATTTCATGCAATTTAGTACTTAATGTTAAACAGCATTTGTTTACATCAGTCGAATTGAAATATATTTTTGAAATTTTTTCATTCAGTTTATTAATATCACATTTTTTAAAATTTTGAAATTTATACTGAATTTTTGTTTTGTTTTTGTAAACAAAATTTACTTTTCTTGAAACAAATGTTAATAAATGATCACTAAATGTAATGTCAATAACACCAGAATTTGAAATATTTGATACTTTATTAGTATATTTAATAGGGCGAAACTTTATATTGACGTTTTTCTGAAGAAATTAGATATCTTAATTGTCCAGTAATTCTAACCATTTATAATCTTTTAAGACTTTCAATTGTGGTTTACAATTCTATATATCATTATCATTCAGTTTGTTAATAAGTCATGCTTGGATATGATTGGAAACAAATTTGGCAGTCATTCAAAATTTCTTATGAATATTTATAAAATTAGTAAAAGATTGCACGACTATACATGTTACGCGGGTAAAACTAGTAAATGCTAATATTTAATTTTATAAAAATTTAGTAATAAAATAATAATAACAAATAATATATAAAATTATAAATAATAACAAATAATATATAAAATTATAATTAATAAAAAATAATATATAAAATTATAAATAATAACAAATAACTTAGTGTTTTATTTTTTGTTTCAAATATTTATTTGTTAATAATAATAATACTAATAATAATAATTTGTTTCACCATTAATTATAAATATTATATATTCAATATAAATTAAAATTTACTTTTATAGTAAATTACAACAACAACAACAAAAATATGTTAAAATTGCGTACAATTAGAAAAAAACAAATGGCCTTCAATAGGTATTTGAATGGCCAAATGGATGACTTGAATCCTATTTCAATTATCAATCAACTACACAGTAATTCAACCTGGACAATTAACCAAACCTATCCAAATGGTAGGGAATGGATAATAACATTGACGATACCCGATTGGGTATTCAAATTTTCGGCTACCGTTACCGATAAGGAACAGGGCAAACAAGATATAGCCAGTCAAGCCCTGTCAGTTATGCGCCAGCGATACATTGATTTTGTTAGCAAATCGACTAAACAGATACAGGATGATCATTGTCGACAATTTCAGTTGCCTAGTAAACCGTTTGCTAATAAACTTGGTAATAGTGTGGTGGAAAAATATACTAGCTTATTTAATCTAAAAGACAGTGATGTTATAGCGGCAATTGTGGTGACCGATAGTAGTAGTAGTAGTCAACAATCAAACAAATCAATAGATATTGTATGTATGGCTAGCGGTACTAAACATGTTAAACGTGAAAGTTTAATGACAGCACGCGATGGACGTGCACTGGTGGTCGACTGTCACGCAGAGATTCTTGTCAAACGCGCGTTCAGACGCTATTTATACCAACAGATTAAATGTGTTAAAAATAATAACACAATAACAGGTTAGTTACTAACTTAGTAGTAGTAGTATTACTGTTAATTAAAATGATTTTGTTGGTATTTGTTTTTTTAAATATATGATTTTTTTGTTAAATAATAAAAATAAATTAAATATTCAACTAGATCAAACAATTATTATTGAAAAACAACTAAATAATGAAAACCGGTATAGACTCAAGTCAACAATTGGTGTACATTTATTTATAAGCAAGGCACCGTGCGGTGATGCAAGTGTGTTCAATCAGTCAACCAAGGTTATTTATTGTTATTTTAGCTAGATTAGATGCTAGTATATGTAAAATTAATTTGTATTATATTGTATTTATTTTAGGCATAATCAATATTTTAATCTAGTATGTAATTTTTTTTATCTAAAAAATCAATTTTTCAGCTGTTAGATGATCACCCGGAAAAAAAATCGCGAGCTTTATTGAGAGCCAAAATAGAGGCCGGTATGGCAGCTATACCGACAAAAAATATCCAAGGTCGATTTGCTATTATGTCCTGTTCAGATAAAATTGCCGTTTGGAGTGTTTGCGGCATTCAAGTACAGTATTCAATATTTAATATACATATCTATTATATATATATATATATATATATAAATTATGCTAATTTTTATTCAATATAAATAACCATGATAATTTGATATGTAAATAATTAAAAAAATTTCTATGATCTCACTCACTCACTCACTCACTAAACTAATCAGGGATCATTATTAAGCCAGTTTATCGATGAACCAATTTATCTAAAATCGATTATTATGCCTGAATTTAATATGCAAGATGCAAAACGTGCATTCTATAATCGATATAATTATAATGGCAATAACATTGATAATAATTTGAATAATGGTTACAAACTTAACAAAACACCATTGGCTAAATGTAATTTAAAAAATAAAAAGGTACTGTATTATTTTAAAAATTTATTATATATATATATCATAGATAATATATTAAATATCGATATAATAGTAATAATAATAATAATAATTTTAGTTTAACAAAACATCAAATTATTCGTTTGTATGGATTAAAGATATTCCCGTTGAAGAAATAGATCCACACACTGGTCTCATACGACACACTGGACAGCCGTCATGTTTGTCCAAACAATCACTTTATGTCGAGTACTGTTCGGTTATTAACAACATAACCGACCGTCAAATGAGTTATGAATTGTATAAAAAACAATCGCTAGACTATTGTTCGGCTAAAACACAATGTATAAAAACATTGGAAAACAACAATTTTGGACCATGGATACATTTAGATGATCAATTGGATCAGGTTTAATTAAGTCAATTATATATATATATATATATTTAATTATTATTAAAATCTAAATTCTAAAATAATAACTATACTATAAATAATAATTAAATAATAACTTTAAAAATTATTATTAAGTTTAATAATAATAATATTATTATTATATTAAAATATTGAATATAAATTAAATGTTTTATACGTTTTGCTACTCTATTAATGTATAACTTTACTACATATTGTATTATATATGTATGTATTATAATTAAATTTAAGAAACATAAAATTAAATTCATATAATTATTTAGTAAAATTCTACTGTATATTACATAAAATAATGAAATTTATATAACACCGGCATCTCTGGCCAATGAGTAGAAAATTGTTGTCCGATCATTGAGTAGAGCATCGGGTTCGGCAAACTCGGCTACCCGTCCATTGTTTAGTACTAACACACGATTATAATCCATAATTGTATTGATTCGGTGAGCAATTGTTAAGATAGTACAGGACTTGAACTCTTGTTTAATGGTTTGCTGTATAAGTGCATCAGTTTCGACATCGACGGCAGCCGTGGCCTCATCGAGGATAAGGACGCGAGTGTTGCGGAGCAGAGCCCGAGCCAGACATATAAGTTGTCGCTGACCAACACTTAGGTTATCACCCGATTCGGCTATTGAATAGTCGAGTCCCGATCTGCTCGACATAACAAACCCTTTGAGATGTGAGTGTTCTAATACTGTCCACAATTCTTCATCAGAAAACTTGTCGAACGGATCCAAATTAGAGCGAATGGTTCCCGAAAAGAGTATCGGTTCTTGTGGTATGATTGTCAACCGTGATCTCAACTCATGGAGACCGAGTTTACTGATATCTATGCCATCAATAACAATGCGACCCATTGCTGGCTCAATGAGCCGAAACAGTGCCAAAGTTAGTGACGACTTTCCGGCACCGGTTCGGCCAACTATTCCTATCTGTACCCATAAAACGCTAATTAAATATATATATTTATATTGAATATAAGTTTATTAATAATACCTTTTCACCGGAATTTATATTGAGTTCAATATTATTGAGCACTAAATCTAATCCTTCCCGATATCGAGTACCGTATCCATCGAAATGCATTTTTCCTTTTTCTGGCCAATTTTCGGACAATTTTTCGTTTGACTGCCAATTGGCTTCCGATTCTAAACAACAGTACTCATTGATCCTTTCAACCGAAACCATATTGTTTTCTAACTGTGCAAAAGCTCTAATCAATTCACCAAAATTGGCTGTCATTGTTATAGCATACGACAGGGATAGTCCTATTTGGCCGCCGGTAAGCCGTCCTTTCGATAGGATGGCAAACAGTGCGGCAAATAGTATCAGAAAATTGCTTAGTGTTGTCAACCATATCTGTAGCCAACTGTAGGCAATAATGTTTGGAAAGAGACACATCTGATTGCTGTCCACTCGACTATCAAAGACATCGATAAACTGTTGGCCGTAGCCGTAGGCTCTAATACTGGACACACCGTTCAGTGTTTCGCTAAAATTTGAATATATTGGCGATCGGGTTAACGACTCTAATCTATTTTTAAAAATTATTTTAAATTTAGATAAAGAATCAATTTTTTAAAATATCAATAATTTATACCTTTTTAGTTGTCGTGAAGTTTTAATATAAATAATCTATTTTAAAAAAAATAATTAAAAATCTATAGCTATAAAATTCATGTACTGTATATTAAATAATAGTTTATTGTTATTTTATTTATTAAACAAACTAACCTGTATTATATAATAGAAAACTGGTACCAATGCTACCGGTATTAAAAACAATGGTGTCTGTATCGATACGATAATAATTGTGCCAATAATTTGCAATACATTATCAGATAAGATGCTATTAAATGTATAAAATATTTATATAATTAATTTAATAGTCTATTAATAAAAAACTTTTTCAAAAAAAAATTTAATTAACTAAATTTAAACTAAATGATAATTACTTGATTGTCATCGGTAGGCCTGAATCTAAAACATCAATATCATTGCCAAATCGGTTCATCAAACGGCCCACTGGTGTCGTATCAAAGTAGCCCATAGGCGCGTGCATTACGCACTTTAACAGTGTTTTATGTAAAATACCCGATGCCCTGAGGCACCCGTTGACCATCAGCAATTTGGTAATTGCCAAAAATATTGTCGTACCCAATATAATGGCACCGAAAATGGACAGATAATAAAAGTTGGTGTCGGTATCAATATGACTGCTCCATAGGGACAGCCAAAAACTGGAGCCATACATGAGTACATTAGATATAATACTAGCAATTATGATGCCCAGCGTATAGAGTCCCATATATTTAGCATAATTAATATAGATCTGGATGATATTGTTATAGAAAATATTGACATACAATAGATTTATAATACAATACACACACACATATATATATATATATATATATATATATATATACTTATATCAAAACATACTAACAAATAAATTTTTTAGATGCACCCTAAAATTAATACATAATATACTGCATATAACATCTACATACATAGTGCCAAAAATCCAAATTTCTTTCCCGTACTGTAATATAAATCTATATAAAATTTTCCCTACTCAGTGCCAGAATTACCAATTTTAGACATCAATCATTACATAACATAGTATAAATAGTATAATATTGTAGTGATTTCTGGCACCAACGCATCACTAAAATATTCCCATACACCCTTGAAAATTTATATTGATGCGACCGAGACTATAAAACCCCAAGTATTCTCAATGATTTTATCATTGAGATACTGGTAGTCAATTGGCATAGACTAGTACTGCTAAGAGCCGTTAGCAGATCAGTTCTCTCCCCTTCTGGTTCGACCCCCTTCTCTGATATGGTCCGTATACTTGGATGTATACCTCGTATTGATGTCATTTTAAAATAAAGCCTTTTGGATTTCTAATGTAAGTGTTTAATTTTATTGTCTTCTACCCTTTTCTAAGCGACCTAAATCCGTGGGTTCCCGCGTCGGGAGCTCCAGTATCGTAAAGGTCCCTTCTTATCTACATTAAGGTGAGATGACTGGCCATCGGATCCGCCGTGTCGGGGGATCTGGTCGGTTATGTTGTCAAGCCTTCCCGCGTATAGCTAATGGACGGAACCGCCGTGTCGGGGGTTCCGGTCCAGTTATGTAACCTTACCAAACCATACCCTATGATGGTTAGCCATCGGATCTGTCGTGTCGAGAGATCTGTACGGCTACGCTGTCCTTCTCCCTTACCTCCTTTGACCTATACTTAGTTATTGTTGGTATAGACTACTATATGTGTCATATGGAAGTCTCCGACATCCCCGAGATTGTACCAGGCCGCCGAAGGCTCTGCCCGATTTTTCGGCGATAGTCCTACGTTTTAGTGAAACAGTTGTAGTTTTGTCGGTTCTAAGTGTTATTTAACACTAATAGTCTGACCTCAAAATACAATTTACTAGGTGATCCACTAGTTGCTGTCTACGTGACAATAGCACTAGTTTTGTTGATTGTTGTAATTATCGGCTGTTTGAGTGAATGTGTGTGTGAATGCATAGCAGTGGATTTCTCGAGTACATATGTGCTTTCGCTAACCTAGTTGGGAAATGCATAGTTACTATTCGATACTGACTGACTAGGCAGGCCAATGGTCCCAAGAGGGTTCCGGTCTCCCGATCGCGTGATTGTGTGTTAATAGCCGATAACGGACACTGAGTTTAAGACCGTTAACATACGCTCCTCAATAGTGATCCGAGAGTATAGTTAAGGTTTGCCTTAACTTTATGAGTCTATAGTCACCTTCGGGATTGACTGACCCGGTATAAATAAATATTTGGACACCTAATAGTTTATTGTTGTTACATATGCACTGTTCTTACAATATCACGGCCAATAACCTATCGGTGATGACAATTGACCCCAGAGACGACATAGTTATGTCTGACCAGATTTAACTGAATACCGTATGTGAGATAATAGAAATGTTACGATAATTATGTAATACTGTCGGCAATCTGTCGGTCATGTATTGTCTTTATCGTACTTGAGTGTATGATGTGTTTGTATAGATTTATGTTAATTTATGTTATCGGTGACTCTCCGGCGATGCATTCGTTGACCGATGCGGCGGCGGTTGTGTACGCGACACCGCTTGCTGTAGTTAATGAGCGCCTTATCATTGACGCCACCACACATACAATTTTGTCTAATATAGTCCTTGTCTATGTATGTTAGTTGAGTGTAATTTTGTTGTCTATTGTTATGATATACAGTAAAGGGTTTTATTTGAGGGGAGATAACACATAAGTGCTAAAATAAACAAAAACAGATTAGCTTAAAAATATGCATACATATACATTAATACACATTTATATATTAATAATAAAAAAACTTAAGGAAAATAAGCAAATATCATATGACTATATGATATGTATTTAATTCTTTGACAAAAACAATACTTTAAATGTGTTTAATCTATTTTATTGTTTTTATTTTATGTATAAAATTTTGTATACTTAATATTTTTTTATGTTGTATATAATAAATTATTGTTTAGTTATATGTTTTGCCTCATTTAGAACCCTCTAATATACAGTACAGATTAGTAGTTCAGTGATAGTCACCGTAACACAGGTTTCGGGTGTTATCACATTTCACCGACGAGTGTCGGGTAGGGTTTAACTAGTGTTTAAACGCCTTTATTTAGTGCCGGGTAGGCACGGCTGGAGAGACATAGATGGGTTAGATTCCCCCTGAGATTGCTTGTGACGGTCTCATGGTTATGTCATCAGAGTCAGAGGACTCTGATTTATAGTTTGGCCACAGGGTTGGTCAACGGGTATAGCATTACTTATCCTATAGTGGGTATTTGAATAGACTATACGCCGGTTTTACCGACGGTAGTACCGAGTGATGGTACTGACCCTTAGACTCAGTCTTACTAGTAGATTGGGTATTGAGTTGCATGTTTTGGTTAGAGGGAGGCTTTGAGGCTTCTCTCGTTGGCAATTATTGGTAGGGCCCGACCAGTTAGTCAATCGTTATGTTTTAGTTACTAGTTTATAATTGCGACAAGACATTTGTTGTCATTGAGTAATGTCGGTTTTTGTTTGTTTTAGCGCAAGTGTTGCGGCTAGCCAGCCATTGTATGGATGCTGATAACACTGTATCGTCCTGTCTTCAGTATACTATAGTTGTGTCACGTGTAGTGAGTGACCAAACTAGTAAAATAGTTTTTACTGGTCTCAGAGCTTCTGACCAGACCCGAGTGGTACAGACTTCGAGTCTTAACTCTCAAAACAATGAGTCTGTCTTAACATTGAATAGTGTTTCGTTTGATAGTAAAGGTCAAATTGAATTAAATAATCTCAGGACCAGAGATAATACCTTTTATATAATTGGTCCGCAAAGTAGTAATGTCTTAATTTACGATCAATCAGACATAGATTGTATTAATAATTGTGTAGTAAAAGCTAATATTGTGCCCAATGTACAATTAAGACAACCTAAACCACTACAGGAGTACTGTGCCAATAGTGGCGGCCATTCCAGTGGTTTACGTGAAATCATTGCATGGAAAGTGAAGCGAGTAACTCACCCCAAAAATTCTCATGAAACATCTAAATAATCAACACTTTCCAGATATAAATGGCAATGCTATTAAAATAATATTGAAACGGTATAGAAATAGGATATATTATAGTTATAACAGTAATGATAAAATCTACTCATTACAATATATGTTTTTTAAAAATGCGTAGAAAATTTAGTTATATTAAAAAAATAAATAATATATTACTTATAAATATAGTAAATATTTATAATCTATATACATTAAATTTAACTTGACCAATTTGGACAATTTCCTCATCAATTAATTTGCTATTATTGTTGTCAACAATATATTTATCTTTGGTTTCCGATTCAAATCGTTTTACAATAATTTTGGACTTATTATTATTATTATTATCGTTTTTGTCAATACTTTTACAATTTGTATCTCTATTATAAATATTATTATAAATATTAGTATTATTATTATTATCACTGTTTGAATAATATTGTTGTATTAAATCGGAAAAATATTTATTATTTGCTAGCAATTCATCGTAAGTCCCAATAGAAGTGATTGATCCGTCTTTGATAACAACTATGCGGTCGACATCGGGTAACATAAATAGTTGATTTGTTACCAAAATTCGGGTTTTGTGCCGCAAAATACCAGTTCGCGAATCGAGTACTTGATCTACAATGTGTTTACCCACATGACTGTCCACTGCTGATAACGGGTCGTCTAATAAGTATAGATCGGCACCGGAATATACGGCTCGGGCCAAACTTACTCTTTGTTTTTGACCTCCACTCAAATTAATACCCTTTTCGCCGATCTCTGTTTCATCGGCACCGGGCAACTGTTGTAAATCCTGTTTGAGCGCACAGTTATCTATAACTCTATTATAAAGTTTAGTATTCAACTGTTTCCCGAACAGAATATTCTGTTTGAGTGTCGTATTCTGAATCCACGACTGTTGGGGAACGTATGCTATGCTTATATCTGGTCTAATATTGACGGTACCATCAATTAGATCCATATCGCCGAATAGGGCCGATATCAATGAACTCTTGCCGGAGCCAACATTGCCGACAATGGCCACAAATATGCCGTCCTCGACAGTCAAATTAATTTTATTTAATATGGGTTTTGTATTACCGATTGCACAGTTAGTAGTATTAGTATTATCCCACGAAAATGTTGCATTTTCTACATTAATAACTGTTGTATTGTTTAACATTGTATTGTTTTTTCTAACATAATTTCGGTGTTCATTGCAATTTAAGAATCGTTCAATACGTTTAAACGATACAATTATCTGTAAATTCAATAATAATATTAATAATAAATTAAAACAAAATAATTAATTTAAATATAATTTTTAAAATATAATTTTCTATATACAGAATAACTACAGTATATATACAGTTAGTGTATTATATATATATATATAATTTTAAACAATACATACTATAGAATATTTTTTGAACAAACATTATTGTCATTATTATCGGTATTTTTGTGGATATAAATATATTTATATATTATTTAATTATTTACATTAGTATTAGTATTATTATTATTATTATTACAAAAAATATTATTAAATTTTTATCTAACATTACCATTGATAAACTGAAAAATCCATATGGAAATGTAGACCAGGTTTCGCGTAAAAAATTAAACAATGATAACGAAACAAATATTTTTTGAGCATTTAATTGGTTGGTAGTATTGATGGCTACATAAGTACAATAAGTGACAAACTGGACAACCAGTGGACTGGCCAATGATAGGGATGTAAATACAACCATTAGATAACCAATTGATTGTATTTTTAGTAACTCTTTTCGGCGGATTTTGTTTATCCAAATCATAAACGCCTCCTCCCAGGCGTACAACTGATTATATGATTTATAGATTAGTATCAATATTATAGTATACATAAAACATAACTTTTATGGACAAAAAAATAATTTGTAAATTTGTTTAATTTATATTTAATAATAATAATAAAAATATTTTTATATAATTAATTTACTTTTAAAACTTTGATTCCGTTAAATATTTGATTGATTAAATTGATTCTCTTATCTTTTAATAACATTTGTTGACTTTGAATGCCTTTAGAAAATAACATAAGAAATAAATTGATGACTAGTGTGACCACTATAACGGCCAAACCGATAAACGCTGTGACACCCAATTGTACGTATAGTAAATACAATGTTAAGGCAATCTGAATGGGAGCGGTTATCAGTGCTACAATGGCATGAAGATTATCTAAAAAAATAAATAAAACAATAGTGTAATATATATAATAAAAACCGATTAAACAAATAATAAGTTTCAAGTAGTAATCAGTTTCCACAACTAAACATTATATGATATTTTTAAAAAAGAAAATAATAATAAATTGGTAAACATTTTTTCATATTTTAGTTTATTGTATCAAAATGTCTATTAAATATACCAAACTCTAGATACTAACCATTAATTCGTTGGCAATCAATGGCCATCAGATTAATAATTTCTCCGTTAGGTGTTTGCCGTTTGGCACCGTTGCTCAGTACCAATGATTTGCGATATATGGCCGATATTAGACACGATCGCACACGTAAAGCTTAAACAAACAATTTATATCAATTTATAGGTATAATTAATAAAAAATAATAATAATTATATGTAATAATTTTTCGTTATGAGAAATCATACAAACGGTGCAAATATGTTCGTTATAATTAGATTGTATAATAGCTACTAAAACATCGACAGTCACCAATAGTATGGCGTATACATAACCGTGCCATTGTGGATCATCAATGTTATCAATATAATTAATTATCAAGCTAGAATTAAATTTGTAGAAATATTAGAGTAAAATATTAATATATAGAAATACATAGTTTTTTTTGTAAAACATTAATATTTTATTATTTACTGTACTCTTATAAGTAAATAACTAGAAATGCAATTTTTATTAGATTTGTTTTTTTAAGTATACATTTATATATAATATTATATAATATTTTCACGAAAAATAATAATAATAAAATGATTTTTTTTTAAAAATATATACAGTATATGTAATATAATTATTGCTAATAAATAAAACGCTGATTTATAAAATAAAACCATAAAAATCAAATGTACAGTAATTGACATATACTTAATATATATATTAGAAAATCAATTGATTTTTTTGCAATTTAATTAGTTAAATATAAATTAATGTTTAATTAATAAAAAAATTCACAATAAATAAATAAATATTTATAATTAAGTTTTTAAATTTTTAAATGTGTAAATTGAATTAATAATTATTATATATTTAATTTTAAATTAATGTTTAAAAACGCAAACACATTTAACAATAATTATTACAATACAAGTACTGATTGTACTAAATATATATATATATATATATTATTTAATTTAATACTAATTATTTTAGATAAATATAAAAAAAAGTTTACACATACTTTAAAATCATTGGTGATGCCATTTGCAAACAACTGGATAATATATTTAATATAACTGAACCAATTATTTTGGGAAAATAAATTTTAAAAATCACCATAACCAAATTTCTATTATCATTGATTTTCGTAATATTGATTTTATTTTTACTGAACCAAAAATTTTCAAAATATTTGTTACCTAAGTTTGGATTTTTATCGTAAATACTTTTAAACCTAATATCATTACTATTACTATCAAATACTGTAGTATCTAATTGAAGCCAATGTTTGCTAAATAGTTTAAAGTTTACAAAAGTGGTGTCAATAGGTCTCAGAGCCCACAGATCGTCAAATATAAGTGTCTTTTTCCAGCCCTTCAACAATAGACTGTTCAGCCATTGATAGGTGACTTTCAAAGGAAACGATGTCTTATCTTTGGGACACAAGTCGTGTTTGGTGTCGACACCAACAACACCAACATTGTCTTTACAGACACTTTTATCGGGTAACCGATCGGCAAATAAACAATAAATAAATAGGATTACAGTTAACATATAATTAACACAATATAAGATGAATTCATAGTTTTTTAGTATATTTTGTGTGGCAAACGTGGCCACCGATAGAGCGCCTAAAATAGTGTCCAATAGTAAGTACAGCCAAATCAAACCACCGCTGCTTACAATACCGTAGAGACGTTGATAATAAAATATCAGACATATTATAAGTCGGCTGACGGTTGTAACAGCAGTGGACAGTATGTAAGCAATGGTGGGACTGTCATCCCATTGATATTTGCGGCACAAACTTAATATGAGCTCCGATAGGGCAATACATGTGCTCACTAGGACTATAGCTAACCGACTGGTATTATAACAGTTCCATTGAATAATATTTCTACAAGAATTACAGCATTGCCAACATAGGTATGGTATGTATAGCAATATAAATATACAGGGTATCCATGTAATCAATGTGTCGATCATACATGAGCTTAGATATGGCGATGCTGTAAACCACAGAGTACTGGTATTCTATGAATGAAAAAAATATTAAATTAATTGATAATTAATGATAAAATTAATTTAAAATTTATATTATTAGTAATTTTTAATAATTTATATATATATATATACAGTATATTAATATATATTAAAAGTAATTTTTACAAATAGCTCACTGTTGCAAATTTTATCAAACATTTCTAATTAAATTTCTAACTAAATAATAATATAGTTTTTTTAATATAAAATTAGTAAAAATAAATAAATGCATATTTATAATTATTGCATGGTAATAATTATCTAGTATAATAAATATACAATATTTATAAATTATCTACATGATTCAGCAATACAACAATTACTGTAAACTTTGTATAAAATTAATACAGTATAAACTTTATGTAAATTCATGTAAACTTCATGTAAATGAAAATATAAATTAATAAAATTTATTATAATATCTGATGATTTATACTTAAAATAAATATATAATTTATTTTTATTTGATTTTATATTTTTATAATTTTCTAACAAAATTATTAACAATTAATAAATTATTTACCGGTAAATATAAACAATTTATTTCAATTATTAAAACCTATATAACTATATATATATATACGGTATTATAATAATAACAACTATAAATAAATTTAAACATAAAAAACATTGTTTAAGTTAATTTTGAATCATTATACTGTCGACAGTAGGTCTTTCCCAATTCAAACGTACTGATCATTATAGCACAGGCAGGCGCCACACGCATCAGTCGAGGAGTAATGCCGGTAAAGACGCCGCGCGCACCCGTTTCCCGATATATGTGCGCCAATAAAGCACTAGTTCTATAGACACCACCGGCACCACCACCACTTGTAGAGCCCATTTCAATCTGCCGATGAGTTTTGACGACATCAAACGGATGAGTAACTATGGCGGCTACTGTTCCGGCACTGGCACCGCATATAAAGCTAACCGGAACAGTAGGTTCTACCGGTGAACCAAAAGCGTGTTGTTTCATCGTTTCATAGACTGCCCAATAGATTGATGAAAACGGAGCGTCACGTAGTATAGTGGCAGTGATACCGGTCCATAGGGAACGATAGCCCTGTACTCTAATCATATGTCTGAGTGCTAGGGCCAGCTCACCGTAGGTGAACAGTTGACTTTGCATTTTGGTTTTGATCATTTCAAGTGGACTGATAATAACAGCGGCCAGTGTTCGGGCCACACTGCCGGCAACTATCGGCACCCATAACGGTTGATAACGATTGATATAACCGAACTGTTTGTTGAGATGCACTCGAAACAGATCATAGCTGGTAAAGTAGACACCCATTCCCGGTATAACCATAGCTCTAGTAGTAATTGATTGTAAAAAAAAATCAACAAAAAAAAGTAGACATAAGTCAACACAACTTCAGATGGAAATGTATGCTAACATACAGTGTCGGCGGGAGTCCACTCCATAATGAGGTCAGACCTTCCGTACGACTCATTTTGATAAACATTTTCTTTTGAAATAAAAAAATTAAAAAAAAAATCCAAAAATCAGACCAATTTTTTTTGGATGTCATATACAGTGACTATCAATACAAACAAAAGTTTGACCAAATTGTCTGCCATTTCCTACGCCACCGGCGCTACCGATTGGCCGAGTATTGGTTGTTGACTGTCTGACTGATGATTGGTTGTTGTTCATCAATGACTCCTTTTGTTGGGCCTGTATTCGTGTCTTCACCACATCCAGAGGTGTGACTAATAAAAAAATATAAAATAATAAAATCTGAGATTAGTTTTAAAAAAAATAAATTTCGGTATTTACTGACCGCACAGTGCCGTTACCGTTGCGCCGATACACGAACTCATCAGCCGCTGGACAGGTGTAAGACTTGATTCGGATTTCATTGCAACCGCTGCTGATGACGACGACCCGTCGGCGGTACTAATAATTATCGGTAATTTTGTGGCCATATTTTTCAGGATGTCGACATTTAAAATCTTTTTAAACAACTGTTTATGTGATCACCACCACCAGCAACAACAACAATGATCTGCTCTTTAATTAAAATACAAAAATCAGTATCACTTTAATTGATTATAACTGATCTCCAGAAACAAGTTTTTAGACCAAATGATAATCACATTATTATTATTAGTTTATTATTATTGATATAATAAATGACAAAACATTTTGATTGCATCAGTGTATTGAACAGTTTAAATATCATTCACATACAACGTTACACTAAGATAATGTGTGTGTGTGTGTGTATGAAACTAAAGCTAGAATTACAATAGTAAGTCAATCATATTATTTAAGTGTAAGGGGCTATAAATATGTGTAATCAATGTCCCCCACAGTCATTATTGTCATTCAAAATACATTACTGTTCACATAAAACGTATCTTTAAATACTGTATATACTGTACCGGTATATGCAATGTGTTTACAAATGTGTTATTAAATTATTATTAAATTTATAATATTTTTGTTGACATTTGTTGTGATTATTATCATTGAAACAAACAAACAAATTGACCGAAACTTAATTATAATCTATAAAAAAAATGTTTTATTGTCTAAACTGTTTGCGGAACCGATTACGAAGTTTTGTTGGCATCAATACATCTCTAAGACAATTGTCTGTGTCTTCTTCTTCTTTATCGTCTTCGTCGTCGACGACTTCCGTAAACGAGTTGGTGGCCAACAACGACAACTTTACTATTGACCAATTGCTAGACATACCGGAGCGCGACTTTGTAGCCGTCGATATCAACACATTTAGCGATGTGATCGTTGATTACAGCAGTGGTGGCGTCGGCGGCGGCAGCGGTTGTAGCAGCGATTTTATCAAACGACGCGTACAACTCATTATCAGCGAATACGAGTACAAGAAGCTGACCGACGGCCGAGTGCCCAGAGAGTTGACTGACCAACATATGCGCGAACTATTGGATTTGGACAACAGTGCCGAACGGTGTCGTCAGTTGCAGTTCTGGGGCTGCATTGAGATCAAGCGACTCAAGACTAGACATATACGGGCTATGAAAGCCCAGTCGTCGTTGTCGTGTCCAACGGTTTATGAGAAAAAGCCGATCGGCATTTTCGGCGATAGCAGCGGCAGCGGCGAAGAACAGTTAGTTTACGGCCCATACCGTAACGGTCTGTTCCAGTTCTTTAATCGTTCGGCTGTCAAACGATTGCGCGCTCATTGCATGAGACGGGCGGCAATGTTTGGGCCGCGAGTGGTCATCGATTTGGACTTTGATCGCTATATGAAGGCCCGTGAATCCAGACTACTGCTAAAACAGTTAAACTTTCTCTATAACTATAATCTAATGGAAACTAAAGAGCCGTTTGATTTGCATTTTGTGAATTGCAATTCAGATGAACTATCGATTCGTGAGATGCATCGGTACTTACCGAATGCCAGTTCCCGGAATTTTTGGGCTACATTTCACTATAACAAGTCCTATACGGATATATTTCCGAAAGAACGTCTGGTCTATTTGAGTCCTCATTCGGATTCAGTGCTTCGGGAGGTCAGCGACGACGATATCTACATAATTGGCGGTATTATAGACAAGTCGTACATCGAACCGATATCGCAGATCAAGGCCCGCGAAGATGGTATACGTTCGGCCAAATTGCCGCTAACCGAGACAGTCAAGTGGCAAAAGGGGACATTGAATTTGTGTATCAATCAGGTGTTGGCCATACTTCACGATTGGAAAATTACTGGTAATTGGGAGCTAGCGATCAAACGCAATGTGCCGTCGAGGAAATGGATGTCGACGACGACGATAGACGATAATGATATTATCGACAACAAAAAGTTAATGCAATTGAAAACTAGTTTATATGTTTGACACAATATGACTGATGAATTTAAATCAATATTATTTATATGTAAAATATATTTTTTTTTTTAATACCATAAGTAATAATTACCGTAAAAAAATAAATACAACAATTTTTTATGAACATTCATATGTTTTTTTTCTTCAAATTATCTTTTATAGTGCACCGGTAGTCATAAACCGGGCGGCTAATGACACAAATGTGGTTTGAGGTTAAGGTGGACTACCATATGATTATTTAGTGCACTCTCTCGATAACAAACAAACAAAATAAATAAAACTTTTTGGTTAATAAAATGATTTTAAATGTTTTCTTAACCAATTTCTTTTTTGTTTATAATTTTTTTTTGTGTATTTGTTTTGTTTGAATTTATTACATTTGTATCTATGAATATTAAAGTTGTATACCGGTACTTATAGTTAAATTATTTGATATCATTTGAAACGTTTAATATTTGTGTATGTGTGTGTATGTGTGTGTGTGTGTGTGTGTGTGTGTGTGTGTGTGTGTGTGTGTGTGTGTGTGTGTGTGTGTGTGTGTGTGTGTGTGTGTGTGTGTGTGTGTGTGTGTGTGTGTGTGTGTGTGTGTGTGTGAAATGTTATAAATAAAAATGATAATTATGTAAAGATATGAGTATTAAAAATATTTAATATACTGAAAGTATTTTTTGAAAAATAAAATATCGGTACTTATATATTTCATTTAACAAAAAACATGATATTTAAAATATTAAATAATTAATATTTTTTTGTTAATACAATTCGTTAAAATTATTAAATATATCTTAAGTATCTAATTTTAATATTCATAAATATTAACAAAATTAATATCAAATACTAATAAAAAATAATTAATAAATTATATTAAAATACAAAAAAGTAATTGAAATAATTTTTTCTTAGATTAAGCAAAAATAATTACTAAAGTCATTTTAATAAATATAAAGTTTATTAATTTGTTTTAATAGATGATAGCTATATAAAAAACACAAACAAAATATTCACAAAAAATAGATAAAATAAATAATAATTATTATATTCATTGATTTGTTCAATTGATTTTTCTTAGAAATGTATTGCAAATAATATAACACTTAAACGATATAAATAAATATATGCAAAAATATGGTTATGAGTTAGTCATACAATCATTTAATTATCAAATTTATCAGAAAAACAGTTTAGACGTTTAGGGGAATTACGCGTGAAAATCAAATGCAATTTTAAATAAATAAATAAATTTTACATTAATATTAATTTTTAAAAATCGTTATTTTCATTTAAATTCAATAACGATAAACAAAATTCGTTAAATAAAACAAACAAAAATACATCAACTGTTTGATCCACAAGAAGTGATACAAACAAACTACTAATCAATCAATAAAAATGGCAAACATTCCAAAACTATTATATCGAAAGCCAGGAATACTTCGATCCGTTTACGGAAAGGAAGAGATTGGGCTCAGAGATCAAGAGTTTGAGTCAATTGTTCAACAAAAAGATCTGAAAACAAATGAACCGATTATTGTGGCGGAAGTGTTTGGAACACCAGGAGTACAGACAAGACAACCGCCAATCAATTATTTCGATCAATTGATACAAATTACAGGACAAGTAGAAGTCAATGATGAGGTCATTCATGGGTTTGTCATATGTTGGTACGAAAAGGACAATAAACAACTTATAATTATTGATTCCTCGACACTCATACCACAAGTAGAACACATATATCAGATGCGAGATTCAGTATTTCCAGTACTGATAACACCAAACCATCGCCCGCTAACAAGATTTCCCGAGGGCTACACTACAGGCATATATCTCGCACTCATGAAATCAAAACGAATTAAGACTGACACTCGGAATGTCCTTATTTTTGAAAGCCGTACTAAGATTAAAAAAGCCAACTGTTCGACACTTGAGGCAAATTTGATTTGTTTTATTCAATCGACAGTTAAAAAACGGTCGAATGTTCTGGTAATCAATTACCTGTTGGATGGCTACGACCAGTCAGTTATCGGTATACACGCGGCACTCAATCAGCCAATTGATCAAATGATTACCACCGAATTTGATCGAATACCCGATTATAATCACCGATTGACTAATCGCTATATGTTTCTCGTCGGCAACGATGGCTATCTATGTATTAATGAAGTCTTGGATTCAATGAAATATAACAATTCTTTGCTTAAAGAGAACACTTATTTCTGTTGCGACGGTAGCCTAGAATTGACAAATATATTAGCCGTTAAATTTATATTTACTAGATTTATAAGAACCACACCCTATCGGAAAACTATTCATATTATACCCGAAGGCGTACAATATATAAATATCTTACGAAAGGATTGTCAACCACTAAACACCGGCCAATTAAAGTCATATATATACGGCTGGTATACTGTATCAGATTATGCCCCAAAAGTACTTGAATTGGATTCAATACAATTGTACACTGATTTGTTAGGTCAACCAAATCCAGTTCATTCATATCAACCGGTGATGGTATTGGCCGATATCAACGATGCTTTGATCTATGAACATAAGTTCAACAACCAAGTGGTCGGCCATTTGCTGTTCTCTCTATCGACCAATCATTGCGACACCAGTTTATTTTTTGACATTTTCATGGTTTTCATTTGTTTAGACGAAACAAATTGGTCGACAGCCACTACATTGTATCAATTGGTCGGTGAATGTTCGGTAAATTATCAGAAATCGTGGATCAAAAACCAATTGAATGCACCGATGATCTGCTATTTTGATAAAAATACTAATCAAAAGCCAGCTGTAAATCTAATTGATTTGACTGCCAATCAATTGAATCGATGGAAACCGAGATTAGATAAACCATTTACAGTATTTGCCTTAACTACGAATTGGCGGACAATATTTTTGCCGTTTATCAATACAACACCAATCAATGGTTGGCTCAATGTTGGCGTCAATTTGGTTGAACGTCAACGAAGTATTGAAGTATTTGGTTTACAATTACCCAATGACTACGGCGTAACTCAAAAGAAACAACGGGTCTAATGATGATTATTCATATGTAGAGAGTATTTAGTTTGTCATATATTTTCATTGTATAAACATTTTGATTTTAAAAACTAATATTTGTCTGTTTCTTAATATACTTAAAGCTTGGTTTTAATACAACACTATTGAACGGTTGGCGTAAAGTTGGCTTTTTACTCTTCAGTTGTCTTTATTGGAGACACAAATCAAAAAGTATGACAAAACAAAAACAATGATTTTATGTAAAAATTTTATTCAGAAATTTTTATTAAAAAAAATCTTCAGTTCAATAATTGTCGAATTCTTTCGTCATTATTATTGTCATTATTATTGTTTACATTTGATTTCGGCGTCGATTTACTTAACAATTGTCTCACTTTTTCATTTGAATCCACTTTTTTGATTTCAGTCGCGACAATACTTTTCTGCTTTGTTTTTGTCTGTTTTTTTTTATTTTAGTGGTGACAACACTTTTCTGCTTAAGTTTTGTCTGTTTTTTCATTACGGGATTCACTTCTTTCTTATTTTCAATTTTATTATTCTTCTTCTTCTTTGGATTTGTGGACACAATCTTCTTAAAGTTGATGACATTCATCTGAATTTGTTGTCCGCCATTATTCTTCGGTTTATCGACAGTTGTTTTGTTTTCATTTTTAAACACGTCTTCCATTCGCTTTTGAATGACTGAAAAATTTTCTGGTTTTTGATCGTCGGTTTGAATGTCGACTTTCTTCTAGATGTCAACCATTTGTATTACTTTTTTATCAAAATATATGGCAAAACCAAATCATCGGTAGACCCGATGTTTTTTTAGAGTTACGCCGTAATCATTGGAAAATTTTAAACCAAACACTTGAATACCTCGTAGACGTTCAGCCAAATTGACGCCAATATTAACCCAACCATTGACTGGTGTTGTATTGATAAACGGCAAAAAAAATTGTCCGCCAATTGTTAGTTAAGGCAAAAGCTGGAAATGGTTTATCTAATCTCTGTTTCCATCGATTCAATTGGTCGGCAGTTAAATCAATAAGATTTACAGTTGGCTTTTGTTTAGAGCAATTGTCAAAATAGGAGATCACCGGTGCATTCAATTGATTGGCTGTTAAATCAATTAGATTTACAGTTGGCTTTTTGTTAGAGTTTTTATCTGAATAGAAGATCTTCGGTGCTCTCAATTGGTTTTTGATCTCCGATTGCTTATACTGTACCGAACATTGACCGACAAATTGATACAATGTAGTGGCTGTCGACCAATTAGTTTCGTCTAAACAAATGAAAACCATGAATACTGAATCTCGCATTTCGGTAATTATTTTTGTAATTTGATCTAGTTTATTATTTATAACTTTTTAGTATTTGTTATTAATTTTATATTCATTATGAATATTAAAATTAGATACTTAAGATATTATATTTAATAATTTTAACGAATTGTATTATTAAAAAATATTATATATTTAAAATTATAAATATCATGTTTGTTTGTTAAATTAAATATAAGTACCGATAATTTTATTTATCATTTTTAACTGAATAAATGTATAGCATAATTGATAATAACTTAAAAATAATAATTTATTAATACAAATATGCAAACAAAACAAACAAATAATACTAATTTCTGAAATCTGAAATGTTTTACAATCAAAATATATGGCAAAACCAAAGCATCATTAGACCCGTTGTTTCTTTTGAGTTCCGTAATCATTGGGAAATTGCAAACCAAGCGCTCGAATAAGTCGTTGACGTTCAGCCAAATTGACGCCAACATTAAGCCACCGATTGATTGGTGTTGTATTGATAAACGGCAAAAACATTGTCCGCCAAAGGGTAAGTATGCCAAAAGCTGGATAAGGTTTATCTAATCTCGGTTTCCATCGATTCAATTGGTCGGCAGTTAAATCAATAAGATTTACAGTTGGCTTTTTGTTAGAGTTTTTATCTGAATAGAAGATCTTCGGTGCTCTCAATTGGTTATTGTTCTCCGATTGCTGATACTGTACCGAACATTCACCGACCAATTGATACAATGTAGTGGCTGTCGACCAATTAGTTTCGTCTAAACAAATGAAAACCATGAAAATGTCGTAAAATAAACTGTGGCTGCAATAACTGTACGATAGAGAGAACAGTATGTGGCCGACCACTTGTTTGTTGAACTTGTATTCATAGATCAAAGCATCGTTGATGTCCATCAATACCATTACCGGTTGATATGAATGAACTGGAATTTGTTGTCCTAACAAATCAGTGGACAATTGTATTGAATCCAATTCGAGTACTTTTGGTGGACAATCTGATACAATATACTGGCCGATTATGTATGACTTTAATTGGTCGCAATTGACAGCATGACGAACAAGATATATATATTGTACGCCTTCGGGTATAATATGAATAGTTTTCTGGTAGGGTATGTTTGGCCTAAATCCAGTCAAATCATATTTACCGTCGAATAGATTTCTCAGATCTAATCTACCGTCGCAACAGAAATAGGTGTTCTCTTTAAGCAAAGAGTTGATATATTTCTTTGATTCCCAGCATTCGTTAATAAAGAGGTAACCATCGTTGCCGACGACAAACAAATAGCGATCACTCAATCGGTGATTCCAATCGGGTATTCGATCAAATTCGGTGGTAATCTTTTGATTGATTGGCTGATTGAGTGCCGCGTGTATACCGATAACTGACTCTCGGTATCCATCCAACAGATAATTGATAACTAGAGCACTCGTTCGTTGTTTAACTGCCGATTGAATAAAACAATACAAATTTGCTGAATGAAAACAATTGGTTTTTAAAATCTCAGTACGACTTTCAAAAATAAGGACATCCCGAGTGTCAGTCTTAGTTAGTTTTGATTTCATGAGTACGAGATATATGCCTATAGTGTAGCCCTCGGGGAAACTTGTTAGCGGCTGTTGGTCTTTAGTCATCAGTACTGGAAATACTGAATCACGCATCTGATAGATATGATCTATTTGTGGTACGAATGTCGAGGAATCAATGATTAAAATTTTATTGTCTTCTTCGTACCAACATATGACAGTTCCATGAATGACCTCATCATTGACTTCTACTTGTCCTGTAATTTGTATCAATTGATCGAAATAATTGATTGGCGGTTGTCTTGTCTGTACTCCTGGTGTTCCAAACACTTCCGACACAATAATCGGTTCATTTGTTTTCAGATCTTTTTGTTGAACAGTTGACTCAAACTCTTGATCTCTGAGCCCAATCTGTTCTCTTCCGTAAACCGATCGAAGTATTCCTGGCTTTCGATATAATAGTTTTGGATAGTTTGCCATTTTGATTGATTTGTTGTTTGTTTGTCTCACTTCTTGTGGATCAAACAATTAATGTATTTTTTGTTTGTTTTGTTTATTGAATTTTATTTGTCGTTTATTTAAACGAAATATTGAAAGAATAATAATTTTTAAAAAAATATTTTTATTTATATATTGATTTTCACGCGCGTATTGTTTAAACTGATTTATCATCAGATGATTGTGTGACCAACTCATGACCATATTTATTGCATATATTTATTAATATCGTTTAAATGTTATATATTTGTCGCACAGATAAGTCAAAAATGAAAATTTGCATTACATTTAAAAAAAACAAACAAAATGACTTCAATATAATTATTATTATTTATTTCATCTATTTTTTGTGAATATTTTGTTTTGTTTTTTTAATATATCGCTACCATCTATGAAGACTGATATTGTATTGACTAATTGATAATAACTAAAAAATAATCTAAATTTCTGAAATCAAATTGTTTTACAATCAAAATATATGGCAAAACCAAATCATCATTAGACCCGTTGTCTCTTTTGAGTTACGCCGTAATCATTGGGAAATTGTAAACCAAACAATTGAATACCTCGTAGACGTTCAGCCAAATTGACGCCAACATTAAGCCAACGATTGATTGTTGTTGTATTGATAATCGGCAAAAATATTGTCCGCCAATTGTTAGTTAAGGCAAATGCTGGATAATTTTTTACTACTGTCGGTCTCCACTGATTCAATTGATCGGCAGTTAAATCAATAAGATTTTTTACAGTTGGCTTTTTAATAGATTTTTTATCACAATATAAGATTGTCGGAGCATTCAATTGGTTTGTGAACTCCCATTGCTTATACTGTACCGAACATTCACCGATCAATTGATACAATGTAGTGACTTTCGACCAATTAGTTTCGTCTAAACAAATGAAAACCATAAAATCGTCCGAAAATAAATAGTGGTCGCAATGATTGTACGATAGAGAGAACAGTAAGTGACCGACCACTTGATTTTTGAACTGGTATTCATAGATCAAAGCATCGTTGATATCGGCCAATACCATCACCGGTTGATATGAATGAACTGGATTTTGTTGGCCTAACAAATCAGTGGACAGTTGTATTGAATCAAATTCGAGTACTTTTGGATTATAATCCGATACAGTATTTCGGCCGAATATGTATGACTTTAATTGGTCACAATTGACTGCATGACGAATAAGATATATAAATTGAATGCCTTCGGGTATAATCTGAATAGTTTTCTGGTAGGGTATGTTTCCGACATATTTAGTCAAATCAAATATACCGCCGAATAGATCTCTAATCTACCGTCGCAACAGAAATAGGTGTCATCTTTAAGCAAAGAAGTGATATATTTCTCAGACCAGCGTTCATTAATACATAGGTAACCATCGTTGCCGATGAGAAACATATACCGATTAGTTAAACGGTGGTTCCAATCGGGTGTTCGGTCCAATTGGGTGGTTATCTTTTGATCAATTGGCTTATTGAGTGCCGCGTGTAGACCGATAACTGACTGGTCGTAGCCATCCAACAGGTACTTATAGTTATTTGATATCATTTGAAAAGTTTAATGTTTGTGTGTGTGTGTGTGTGTGTTAAATGAAATAAATAAAGATATCGATAATTCAACTTTTAAAAAATATAAACCTTTTAAATGAGTCAATAATGAAAATTTGCAAACATTTTGCAAAAAAAAACAATTAAATAAATCAATGAGACTTCAATATAATAATAATTATTATTTATTTCAACTATTTTTTGTGAATATTTTGTTTTGTTTTTTTTAATATCGCTATCATCTATTAAAACAAATAAACAAAATAAACTTTTTAATTATTTAATATTATAAATATCATGTACAGTATGCGTGTTAAATGAAATATAAGTACTGATAATTTTATTTATTTTTTAAACTTTTCAGTATATTAAATATTTTTAATACTCATATCTTATTAAACATATTTATCATTTTTAACTAAATGAATATATTAGATAATTGATAATAACTAAAAAATAATGATTTATTAATACAAATATGCAAACAAAACAAACAAATAATAATAATTTCTGAAATCAAAATGTTTTACAATCAAAATATATGGCAAAACCAAATCATCATTAGACCCGTTGTTTCTTTTGAGTAAACTTGTAATCATTGGGAAATTGCAAACCAAGCTCTTGAATATGTCGTAGACGTTCAGCCAAATTGACGCCAACATTAAGCCAACGATTGATTGGTGTTGTATTGATAAACGGCAAAAAAATTGTCCGCCAATAGCCAAGTAAGGCAAAAGCTGGAAAAGGTTTATCTAATCTCGGTTTCCATCGATTCAATTGGTCGGCAGTTAAATCAATAAGATTTATAGTTGGTTTTTGTTTAGAGTTTTTTTCCAAATAGAAAATCTTCGGTGAATTCAATTGGTTTTTGATCTCAGATTGAGAATACTCTACCGAACATTCACCGACCAATTGATACATTGTAGTGGCTGTCGACCAATTGGTTTCGTCTAAACAAATGAAAACCATGAAGATGTCCGAAAATTTTCTGGGATCGCAATGATTGTACGTTAGAGAGAACAATAAGTGACCGACCATTTGGTTGTTGGACTTGTATTCATAGATCAAAGCATCGTTTATATCGGCCAATACCATCACCGGTTGATATGAATGAACTGGATTTGGTTGGCCTAACAAATCATTGGTCAGTTGTATTGAATCCAATTCGAGTACTTTTGACTCATAATCGGATACAGTATACCAACCGTATATGTATGACTTTAATTGGTCGCTATTGAGTACTCGACGAATAATACATATATATTGAACGCCTTCGGGAATAATATGAATAGTTTTCCGATAGGGTATGTTTGTCATAAATCCAGTCAAATCAAATTTAGCGGCGAAAACATTTGTCAGAAATATGCTGCCATCGCAACAGATACAGGTATTCTCTTTAAGCAAAGAATTGCAATATTTCTTTGGGTCCCAGAATTCATTAATACATAGGTAGCCATCGTTGCCGACGAGAAACATATAGCGATTAGTTAATTGATAATTCCAATCGGTTATTCGATCAAATTCGGTGGTAATTTTTTGATCAATTGGCTGATTAAGTGCCGCGTGTAGACCGATAACTGACTGGTCGTAGCCATCCAACAGATAATTGATTAATTGAACGCTCGACCGTTTTTTAACTATCGATTGAATAAAACAAATCAAATTTGCGGCATATGTTGAACAGTTGGCTTTTTTAATCTCAGTACGGCTTTCAAAAATAAGGACACTCCGAGTGTCAGTCTTATTTTGTTTTGATTTCATGATTGCGAGATATATGCCTGTAGTGTAACCCTCGGGAAAACTTGGTAGCGGCTGATGGTTTGGTGTCATCAGTACTGGAAATACTGAATCTCGCATCTGATATATATGTTCTACTTGTGGTACGAATGTCGAGGAGTTAATGATTATAACTTTATTGTCCTTTTCATACCAACATATGACAGATCCATGAATTACCTGATCATTGACTTCAACTTGTTTTGTAATTTCTATCAATTGATCGAAATAATTGATTGGCGGTTGTCTTCTTTGTACTCCTGGTGTTCCAAACACTTCCGCCACAATAATCGGTTCGTTTGTTTGCAGATGTTTTTGCTGAACAGTTGACTGAAACTCTTGATCTCTGAGCCCAATCTCTTCCCTTCCGTAAACCGATCGAAGTATTCCTGGTTTTCGATATAATAGTTTTGGATTGTTTGACATTTTTATTTATTGGTTGTTTTTCTCACTTTTTGTGTATCAAACAGTTAATGTATTTTTGTTTGTTTTGTTTATTGAATTTTGTTTGTCATTTATTTAAACTGAAACTCTGAAAGAATAACGATTTAAAATAAATATTTTTGTTTATATATTGAATACTGCATTTGATTTTCACGCGCGTATTGTTTAAACTGATTGTCTGATAAATTTATCATAAGATGATTGTGTGACCAACTCGTGACCATATTATTTGCATATATTTATTAATTCCGTTTATGTGTCAAAAAAATATTCAATAACTTTAATATAATTCTTATTATTTATTATATCTATTTTTTGTGAATATTTTGTTTTGTTTTATTTATATCGCTATCATCTATGAAAACAAACAAACAAATCTTTTTAGTTATTACTATAAGTATATTAATAATTATTGCTTAATCTAAGATAAAATGATTTCAATTATTTTGATATTTTAATCCAATTTATTATATTTATACTTAGTATTTGTTATAAATTTTATATTATTAAAGAATATTTAGTAATTTTAACGAATTGTATTATTATAAAATATTTGATATTTTATTTGATAATTTATATGTTTTTTCAAATTGTATATTGAAAATGATGGCAAACATGAAAAATATAAGTTATAATCGCGGATCGATTTCACGACAGTTCACCCGACGGTACGATTTGCCCGATGGCTGTAAACTTAAGGAGACGTGAGTCTTAAGACAAATAGTGTGCTTACTATTGACATATTAAAAATATTTTTTATTTTTTACTGAATATTACAAAATTAATAATAACTAAAATCAGTTATTAATATAAATACTGTATTACTAACAAAAAAGACTAATAATATCTAAAATCAAAATGTTTTATTAACAAAAATTAAATGCACAATACTTTATATATAGTATAACTAATCATTAGACTCGTTGTTTCTTTAGAGTTATGCCGTAATCATTGGGAAATTGTAAACCAAACGCTTGAATAACTCGTTGACGTTCAGCCAAATTGACGCCAACATTAAGCCAACCGTTCACTGGTGTTGTATTGATAAACGGCAAAAAAATTGTCCGCCAATTGTTAGTTAAGGCAAAAACTGGCAAAGGTTTATCTAATCTCTGTTTCCATCGATTCAATTGGTCGGCAGTTAAATCAATAAGATTTACAGTTGGCTTTTGTTTAGAGCAATTGTCAAAATAGGAGATCACCGGTGCATTCAATTGGTTTTTGATTTTAATTGACCGCAATCTAGTGGTCGACAATCATAACGAATGAGATTTATATATTGTACGCCTTCTGGTATAATATGAATAGTCTTTCGGTAGGGTATGTCTACGACACCATTAGTTAATAAAATTTTATAGCCGTTTAGATTTACGAGATCTAAATATCCGTCACATAAGAAATATGTGTTTTCTTTAAGTAAAGAATTGGTAAAATTGTTTGAACTCCAGTTTTCGCTGATACAGAGGTAACCATCGTTGCCGACGAAAAACATATATCGATTAGTCAATCGGTGATTCCAATCGGGCATTCGATCAAATTCTATGGTTATCTTTTGATCGATTGGCTGATTGAGTGCCGCGAGTAGACCGATAACTGACTGGTCGTAGCCGTCCAACAAGTAAGTGAT
Source organism: Oppia nitens (assembly GCF_028296485.1). Classification (NCBI taxonomy): domain Eukaryota; kingdom Metazoa; phylum Arthropoda; class Arachnida; order Sarcoptiformes; family Oppiidae; genus Oppia; species Oppia nitens. The sequence goes on along the minus strand of NW_026533194.1, from coordinate 989,379 downwards.
TGAACGAGCACCCGATCTTTTTTTTACTACCGATTTAACAAAACAAATCAAAGCTGCCGCATGTGTCGTACAGTTGACTTTGGTATGTCTGTACGGAACAAATCTATATTATAGACAGCCATTATAAAATTATTTGCCCCAAACCCACCCCCACACATCCAACCACTTCCTAACCTCACACCCATCCCAAACTAACCTAACTAAATAAATATTAATAATAAAACTAACATTTTATATCTGTATAACTACCTAAAAAATAGTACATTTTTGCTGGCTGTCTATAATATAGATTTAAGCCGTCTGTACGACTGTTAAAAACAATGACAGTCCGATTTTCAATCTTAATACGTTTTGATATCATGAGTCCAAGATATATGCCTCTAGTGTAGCCGTCGGGAAATTCAAGTAGCGGCTGATGGTTTGGTGTCATCAGTACTGGAAATACTGAATCATGCATAAGATTGTGATCCAAGATCGTGTTCCAAACACTTCCGCCACAATAATCGGTTCGTTTGTTTGCAGATTTCTTTGTTGAACATTTGACATAAACTCTTGATCTCTGAGCCCAATCTCTTCCCTTCCGTAAACCGATCGAAGTATTCCTGGCTTTCGATATAAGGGTATTGTATAGTATAACAAGTGATTTAACTAAAACAACATCTCATAACACTATAAGTGATTGGCTTAACTTTTGTCGAGAAGTGGTATTTGATTGGGTCGAAAAATATCAATCAGTTGATCTCTTAGGAGGAGAAGGTAGTATATGATACATATTTAATTATGCACGTTACCTAAACCTAATTATAATGGTAATACCAAACTGATAGTGTATTAGTGTTTGCTCTGTTACCTAACCTGGAGTTCCGACCGCAACCTAAACCTAATTATAATGGTAATACCAAACTCATAGTGTATTAGTGTTTGCTCTGTTACCTAACCTGGAGTTCCGACCGCAACCTAAACCTAATTATAATGGTAATACCAAACTCATAGTGTATTAGTGTTTGCTCTGTTACCTAACCTGGAGTTCCGACCGCAACCTAAACCTAATTATAATGGTAATACCAAACTCATAGTGTATTAGTGTTTGCTCTGTTACCTAACCTGGAGTTCCGACCGCAACCTAAACCTAATTATAATGATAATATTTTGATAACTTTTAATTCAGGAGTTGTCGTAGAAATTGACGAAACAAAAGTTGGTAAAAGAAAGTACAATAGAGGTCGACTAGTTGATGGGACGTGGATTTTAGGTTTAGTTGAGATTCAAATAGGAGCTAATTGTCGACGTGGAGGTAGATTTCGTTTAGAAATATGTCCCCTAAATAAAAGAGATGCCGACACTCTTTTACCTTTGATACGTAAGCATGTAAAAATTGGGACAACTATTGTGTCTGACTGTTGGGCTGGATATTATAGACTAACAGACAATGGTATAAATGATAGATAAAACATATTATTAAGTTAATTAATTTTTTAATTTTTAGGTTTTGTCCATTTTACTGTGAATCATTCGAAAGAGTTTGTCAATTCACATACCGGTGCAAACACACAGACCATTGAATCTCAATGGAGAGCTATGAAACGCAATCTTTTAAGAGGGGGTATACCACAAGATAACCTTTATCTACATTTAGCCGAATATCTTTGGCGCCGACACGTACTTCACAACAATTTAGATAATTTTATTTTTTTTATTGATTGTATAAAACAATTATACAACCCTTTAATGTAATTTTAATTACAGTATATACAGGTATATATATATTAATTTGCAATGTAAAATATTATTTCATAATAATATATTTATATTTAATAAAATCTATTGTAATTAACGCGATATTTGTATATTTAACTTTAAAATTGTATTAAATATTAATCGCGTGAACAACAAGTGGCAGCTATACTATACAACAGCCCGATATAATAGTTTTGGAATGTTTGACATTTTGATTGATTGGTTGTTTGTCTCACAACTTGTGTATCAAATAGTTAATGTATTGTTTGTTTGTTTTGTTAATTGAATGTTGTCTATCATTTATTTAAACTAAATTCTAAAAAATAACGACTTTTACAAAATAATTAAATAGTACTCATTTGAGATTAAATAAATCAAATCAAATTTGATTTTAACGCGCGTATTGTTTAAACTGATTATCTGATAAATTTTATCATCAGATAATTGTATGACCAAATGGTCACCTTTGCATATATTTATTAATATCGTTTAAGTGTATATATAATTAAAAAATGAAAATTTGCAGTACTTTTCTAAAAAAACAATTAAACAAATCAATGACTTCAATATAATTAATTATTATTATTTATTTCAACAATTTTTGTGAATATTTTGTTTTTTGATATCTCTATCATCTATGAAAACAATGAAAAAAATGATTTGAATTATTTTTGTATTTTAATCCACTTTATTATTTTGCTTTTGAAATGCTTTTGTAATATAAAGTCTCGCTTTTCTAACAATTGTTTTCTAAAATTTAATTCAAAACTCAAAACTCATTTCTAGTTTAAACAAATCCTTAAAAGTTTCTTAAAATGTCTTTAATATTAATTGTTTTATTAATTTCGATGGGATTTTCATCAGTTGTGTCCAAAAGTCAAACAAATACCAACAGAAACACATTGATTATGATTTTGTCAATTGTTTTGATCGTTGCGTTGACTCTTCTCGTTGTTTTGCTTTTCGTTTATTGTTTTTGTCTGAAGAAAAAACGTATTTATAAAAAACTATTTGAATATATCTATTGATTGTAATTATATTTTTTAGGAAAAGTCGCGAACAAAACACAAACACAAAGTCCTATAAATGGCAAAAGTGAAGAAAATGTAATACAAATGGTTGACATCGAGAAGAAAGTCGACATTCAAACCGACGATCAAAAACCAGAAAATTTTTCAGTCATTCAAAAGCGAATGGAAGACGTGTTTAAAAAAGAAAACAAAACACCTGTCGATAAACCGCCGAATAAAGGCGGACAACGAATTCAGATGAATGTCATCAACTTTAAGAAGATTGTGTCCACAAATCCAAAGAAGAATAAAATTGAAGAGAAGAATAAAAATGAAAAGAAGAATAAAATTGAAAATAAGAAAGAAGTGAATCCCGTAATGAAAAAACAGACAAAAATAAAGCAGAAAAGTGTTGTCACCACTGAAATCAAAAAACAGAAAAGTATTGTCACCAATGAAATAAAAAAAGTGGATTCAAATGAAAAAGTGAGACAATTGTTAAGTAAATCGACGCCTAAATCAAATGTAAACAATAATAATGACAATAATAATGACGAAAGAGTTCGGCAATTATTGAACTGAAGATTTTTTTTTATAAAAATTTCTGAATAAAATTTTTTTTCATAAAATCATTGTTTTTGTTTTGTCATACTTTTTGATTTGTGTCTCCAATAAAGACAACTGAAGAGCCAAATCCAACTGTTCAATAGTGTTGTATTAAAGCCAACCTTTAAGTATTAATATATTAAATATATTTAATATTAATATCTTTTTAAGTGACAATATTTTTTTTATTAATTTATTAATTCCGTTTAAGTGTTATATATTTGTCGTACAGATTAATCAAAAATGTAAATATCATGTACAGTATGCGTATTAAATGAAATACCGATAATTTTATTTATTTTTTAAACCTTTCAGTATATTAAATATTTTTAATACACATATCTTATTAAACATATTTATCATTTTTAACTAAATAAATATATTACATAATTGATAATAACTAAAAAATAATGATTTATTAATACAAATATGCAAACAAAACAAACAAAAAATTTCTGAAATCTGAAATGTTTTACAATCAAAATATATGGCAAAACCAAATCATCATTAGACCCGTTGTCTCTTTTGAGTTACGCCGTAATCATTGGGAAATTGTAAACCAAGCGTTTGAATAAATCGTTGACGTTTAGCCAAATTGACGCCAACATTACGCCAACCATTGATTGGTGTTGTATTGATAAACGGCAAAAATATTGTCCGCCAATAGCTAGTTATGGCAAAAGCTGGCATAGGTTTATCTAATCTCGGTTTCCACCGATTCAATTGGTCGACAGTTAATTCAATAAGATTTACAGCCGGCTTGTGTTTCGAGTAATTGCTAAAATAGAAGATATTCGGTGCAATCAATTGGTTTTTGATCCTCGATTGCGGATACTCTACCGTACATTGACCGACCAATTGATACAATGTAGTGGCTGTCGACCAATTAGTTTCGTCTAAACAAATGAAAACCATGAAAATCTCGAAAAATAAACTGAAGTCGCAATGATTGTGCGATAGAGAGAACAGTAAGTGACCGACCATTTGGTTGTTGAACTTGTGTTCATAGATCAGAGCATCATTTATGTCCATCAATATCATCACCGGTTGATATGAATGAACTGGATTAGGTTGGCCTAACAAATCAGTGGACAATTGTATTGAATCCAATTCAAGTACTTTTGGATGAAAATCCGATACAGTATACCAGCCGTATATGTATGTCTTTAATTGGTCGCAATTGACAGCATGACGAACAAGATATATATATTGAACGCCTTCGGGTATAATCAGAATGATTTTCCTGTAGGGTATGTCTGCCATATAATGAGTCAAATCATATTTACTGCCGAATAGATTGGTCAGCTCTACGATACCGTCGCAACAGAAACAGGTGTTCTCTTTAAGCAAAGAGTTGATGTGTTTCTTTGAAGCCCAGCATTCATTAATACATAGGTAGCCATCGTTGCCGACGAGAAACATATAGCGATTAGTCAATCGCTGATTCCAATCGGGTATTCGATCAAATTCGGTGGTAATAATTTCATCCATTGGCAGATTGTGTGCCGCGTGTATACCGATAACTGACTGGTCGTAGCCATCCAACATGTAATCGATTACTAGACCACCCGATCGATTTTTATCTACCGTTCGTATTAAACAAAATAAATTTGCCGCATGTGTCGTACAGTTGGCTTTTTTAGTCTCAGTAGGGCTTTCAAAAATAAGGACATCCAGAGTGACAGTCTTATTTATTTTTGATTTCATGACAGCGAGATATATGCCTGTAGTGTAGCCCTCGGATAAACTTAGTAGCGGCCGATGGTTTCGTGTCATTAGTACTGGAAATATTGAATCTCGCATCTGATATATATGTTCTACTTGTGGCACAAATGTCGACGAATCAATGATTATAACTATTCTGTCTTTTTCGTACCAACATATGACAGATCCATGAACGACCTCATCATTGACTTCTACTTGTCCTGTAATTTGTATCAATTGATCGAAATAATTGATTGGCGGTTGTCTTCTTTGTACTCCTGGTGTTCCAAACACTTCCGCCACAATAATCGGTTCGTTTGTTTGCAGATCTTTTTGTTGAACAGTTGACTGAAACTCTTGATCTTTGAGACCAATCTCTTCCCTTCCGTAAACCGATCGAAGTATTCTTGGCTTTCGATATAATAGTTTTGGATTGTTTGTCATTTTGATTGATTGATTGTTTGTCTCACTTCTTGTGTATCAAACAGTCTATTTTGTTTATTGAATTTTATTTGTCATTTATTTAAACGAAATAGTGAACGAATAACGTTTTTTTATAAAAAAAAACATTTAAATATTAATGTAATAATTTAATAATATTTTTTAGTATTATTTTTATTTATTTATTGAATATTGCATTTGATTTTCACGCGCTTATTGTCTAAACTGATATGATGTATGATTGTGAGACCACGAGTTTATTAATAATTATCTTAATAGCTTAATCTTAATTTAAAAAATGATTTCAATTATTTTTGTATTTTAATCCAATTTATTATAAATTCCCAATAAATTCCCAATAAATTCCCATTAAATTCACACAAGATATTACAATATTTAAAAAATGAAGTTTTACATAATATATATATATGATAATAAGGACTACTTTAATTACTTGTTTTTAGTATTTAATTAAATAGTTAGTGTTGTTGTCTTAAAATTAATGATATTGTACTGTATTTATTATTACGTCTTAAAAAATTAAATTGTAATTTAGTTAAGTTTATTAGTAATTATTATACTATCTGAAAAATACAGATCAATTTGTTTATTACTAAGCATAAACAATTATTATAAATTTATAAAATAAAAATATATATATCAATATTTTTTTAATTGGTGGTTATTTATTAAGGGACTATCCACCCTTGAGATGACCCAACTTTTTCAGTGTTTATCAAGTTTTTATTTATTTATTTTGTTAAGATAAGTTATTTATTTATATTAAAACTCAATTAGTATTTATATCTTTGTTTAAAACTAAAATTTACATTAATCAAAAAAGTAGGGGCCCACTAACTTTTTGGTTTTAGGCCAGGGAAGTAAAACCTCAAATTCTCGAACTCAGGGGGGTAAGATGGCCTTACCCCCACCCCTTTTCGCAACCCTAATATATATATATATATATTTAGTATTTATTATTTTTATATTATTTTGTAACGGGAATGGTTTTAAGGGTTATATAAGGTTGGTCCCGTTAATACGGTCCGAATAATCGGATACCGTGAATATATAATGTAATGGATATCACTGCAGAGGTAATGCGCGTAATTTATGTTTGGGTAGTTTATAGGACATTTCACGGGTGTCAAGTAATCATTGGATGACCCTCTCGGGCTCACTGACCACTGCTCAAAGCTTATATGCGCGTAAAACCTATATCGGATCTCATGGAAGTTCACCGTATTAACGGAACACTTTCCAATCAATACAGTTAGGCTGTAGTAGGTATTAATGGTAGACGTTATTTGACATATATAACATGACATTATATAACATAATAATAGTTTAAATAAAGAAATACGATAATTGTTTAACTAGAATAATATTAAAGAAGTCTTTTAAATATGATTTTAAACCGAATGTGTCTGTAGTTAACTTGTAATATAATATAAACAATGTATTATAAGTTATAATAAATTAAGGACATATTGATTTTAATTGTGTTGTTAAGTGTACAATAGATTGTATTGTCCTGTATGTATACATTGCTATTATGTGTCATTAGATATAAATAATTTTTAATTAGTTAGGATATAGTAATATTGATGAACGTATCGGAGTATTTGCGATAAGTATATATGTCCTGTGGTTGTGTTGCGGGAACTTTATTGAAGCGGTTATGTGTTGTTTGTATGGACGGCTTTGATGGCGTAGACGAGACTTAAGCATAATAGTGTGCCGACTATTGACATATTAAAAATATTAGTTATTTGGGAACAAATCTATATTATAGACAGCCATTAGAAAATTATTTGCCCCAAACCCACCCCCACACACATCTAACCACTTCCTAACCTCACACCCATCCCAAACTAACCTAACTAAATAAGAATTAATAATAAAACTAACATTTTATATCTGTATAACTACCTAAAAAAACAGTATATTTTTGCTGGCTATCTATAATATAGATTTAAGCCGTTATTTGTTACTGAATATTATAAAATTAATAATAAATAAAATTATTTATTAATATAAATACTTTCTTACAAACAAAATAGACTAATAATAACTAAAATCAAAATGTTTTATTAACAAAAAAATAAATGCACAATACATATGATATACTGTATATATATCTACCGATATATAAGTATAACTAATTAGTAGACCCGTTGTTTCTTTACTGTTATGCCGTAATCTTTGGGAAATTGTAAACCAAACGCTTGAATAACTCGTTGACGTTCAGCCAAATTGACGCCAACATTAAGCCAACCGTTCACTGGTGTTGTATTGATAAACGGCAAAAAAATTGTCCGCCAATTGTTAGTTAAGACAAATGCTGGAAAAGGCTTATCTAATCTCGGTTTCCATCGATTCAATTGGTCGGCAGTTAAGTTACAAACATTTACAGTTGGCTTTTGTTTAGAGCAATTGTCAAAATAGGAGATCACCGGTGCATTCAATTGTGTTTTGATCCACGAATTCTGATACCTTATCGTACATTCACCGACCAATTGATACAATGCAGTGGCAGTCGACCAATTGGTTTCGTCTAAACAGATGAATACAATAAAAATGTCTTCAAAGTAATTGTAGTCGTAATGATTGTACGATAGAGAGAACAATAAGTGACCGACAATTTGGTTGTTGGACTTGTATTCATAGATCAAAGCATCGTTGATATCGGCCAATACCATCACCGGTTGATAATCATGAACTGGATTTGGTTGGTCTAACAAATCATTGGACAGTTGTAATGAATCCAATTCGAGTACTTTTGGCTCACTATCCGATACAGTATACCAACCAATTATATATGACTTTAATTGACCGCAATCTAGTTGTCGACAATCATTACGAATAAGATTTATATATTGTATACCTTCTGGTATAATATGAATAGTCTTTCTGTAGGGTATGTCTACGACACCATTAGTTAATACAATTTTATAGTAGTTTAGATTTACGAGATCTAAATATCCGTCACACAAGAAATAGGTGTTCTCTTTAAGTAAAGAATTGGTAAAATTGTTTGAACTCCAGATTTCGCTGATACAGAGGTAGCCATCGTTGCCGACGAGAAACATATATCGATTAGTCAAACGGTGATTCCAATCGGGCATTCGATCAAATTCGATGGTAATCTTTTGATCAATTGGCTGATTGAGTGCCGCGAGTAGACCGATAACTGACTGGTCGTAGCCGTCCAACAAGTAAGTGATTGAACGAGCACCCGATCTTTTTTTTACTACCGATTTAACAAAACAAATCAAAGCTGCCGCATGTGTCGTACAGTTGACTTTTGGTATGTTAATGGACAGTCCGATTTTCAATCTTAATACGTTTTGATATCATGAGTCCAAGATATATGCCTCTAGAGTAGCCTTCGGGAAATTCAAGTAACGGCTGATGGTTTTGTGTCATCAGTACTGGAAATACTGAATCTCGCATCTGATATATATGTTCTACTTGTGGTACGAGTGTCGATGAATCAATTATTATAACTTTATTGTCTTTTTCGTACCAACATATGACAGACCCATGAATGACCTGATCATTGACTTCCACTTGTTTTGTAATTTGTATCAATTGATCGAAATAATTGATTGGCGGTTCTCTTGTCTGCACTCCTGGTGTCCCAAACACTTCTGCAACAATAATCGGTTCGTTTGTTTTCAGATCTTTTTGTTGAACAGTTGACAGAAACTCTTGATCTCTGAGCCCAATCTGTTCTCTTCCGTAAACCGATCGAAGTATTTCTGGCTTTCGATATAATATTTTCTGAATGTTTGCCATTTTTATTGATTGGTTGTTATTTTTTGTGGATCAAACAGTTTGTTCTGTTTAACGAATTTTGTTTATCGTTTATTTAAATGAAATTCTGAAAAATAACGATTTTTACAAAATAAATATTAATGTAATCATTTGAGATTAAATAAATCAAATTTATTTATTTATTGAATATTGCATATGATTTTCACGCGCGTATTGTCTAAACTGATTGTCTGATAAATTTATTATCAAATGATTGTATGACCAAATTGTGACCAATTCTTTGCATATATTTATTAATATCATTAAAGTGTTATATATAAGTAAAAAAATGAAAATTTGAATTACATTTCTAAATAAACAATTAATAATAATTATATTGAAGTCATTGTTTTTTTTAATTGTTTATTTAGAATTATTATATTATATTATATATTAGAATTATTTAGATTAAAATACAAAAATAATTGAAATCATTTTTTCTTAGATTAAGCAATAATTATTAATAAAAATCATTTTATTAACTAAAAAGTTTATTTTGTTTGTGTGTTTTGATAGATAATATTAAAAATAAACAAAATATTAACAAAAAAATAAATAATAATAATTATATTGAAGTCATTGTTTTTTTTTATTTATTTTTATTAACAAAAAAAATGATAAACTGTACTAAACATATGATATATAAGTATAACTAATCAGTTAATCCGTGGTTACTTCACTGTCCTATGAATTACGCCGTAATCTTTTAATCCAACGGATCATTTGAAGTGTTTTCATTTAGAAACTGTAAGTAAAGATGAAGACATTTCTTGAACTAATAGTTTGTTGCCATTTGTTTGTCTTTTGTCTTCAGATCCATTTGATATGATTGTGTGATATGTTTGATAAGAAGTATAGTCTCGAAGTATAGATTTGGACGCATTTCGGCAATTTTATGGCAATACATGACAATTGGTCTTACGATTTGGACAAAAATTATTGTCCGCGAATTGAAACACGCGCTCCCGTCGTTTGGTCACCGATTTAGTGACCAGTTTTACGAAAAAAAACTGATGACTCGATTCGGAACAAATTCGATGACGACTTTATTAAGATTTGCTTTCATTTCGGCAGTCTTTGACGGATCAGTTTCGCGCGATTGGACACAGATTTAGACGGAATGGTTACTCTTTCTTATGAAAACTCTTGTGTTTTTCTTGTTTTCATTTTCCTCAGTTCTCAGTAAATGAAATGCTTTTGTAATATAAAGTCTCGCTTTTCTAACAATTGTTTAACATTTAAAATCAAATTCAAAACTCATTTCAAGTCCTGAAGACAAATATTTTTTAAAAAATGTCTTTAATATCAATTGTTTTATTAATTTCGATGGGATTTTCATCAGTTGTGGCCAAAAGTCAAACAAATACCAACAGAAACACATTGATTATGATTTTGTCAATTGTTCTGATCGTTGCGTTGACTCTTCTCGTTGTTTTGCTTTTCGTTTATTGTTTTTGTCTGAAGAAAAAACGTATTTATAATTAAAAAAAATTATTTGAAAATATCTATTGATTGTAATTATATTTTTTTAAAGAAAAAGTCGCGAACAAAACACAAACACAAAGTCCTATAAATGGCAAAAGTGAAGAAAATGTAATACAAATGGTTGACATCGAGAAGAAAGTCGACATTCAAACCGACGATCAAAAACCAGAAAATTTTTCAGTCATTCAAAAGCGAATGGAAGACGTGTTTAAAAAAGAAAACAAAACACCTGTCGATAAACCGCCGAATAAAGGCGGACAACGAATTCAGATGAATGTCATCAACTTTAAGAAGATTGTGTCCACAAATCCAAAGAAGAACAATAAAATTGAAAAGAAGAATAAAATTGAAAACAAGAATAAAATTGAAAATAAGAAAGAAGTGAATCCCGTAATGAAAAAACAGACAAAAATAAAGCATAAAAGTGTTGTCACCACTGAAATCAAAAAACAGAAAAGTATTGTCACCAATGAAATAAAAAAAGTGGATTCAAATGAAAAAGTGAGACAATTGTTAAGTAAATCGACGCCGAAATCAAATGTAAACAATAATAATGACAATAATAATGACGAAAGAGTTCGACAATTATTAAACTGAAGAGTTTTTTTTAATAAAAATTTCTGAATAAAATTTTTACATAAAATCATTGTTTTTTTTGTCTGACTTTTTGATTTGTGTCTCCAATAAAGACAACTGAAGAGCCAAAGCCAACTTTACGCCAACCGTTCAATAGTTGTATTAAAGCCAACATTTAAGTATTAATATATTAAATATCTTTTTAAATATATTTATCATTTTTATATAAATAAATATATAAAATAATTAATAATAAAAACGAAAAAATAATGATTTATTAATACAAATAGTAAAAAAACAGACAAATAATAGTTTTTTAGAATCAAAATGTTTATACAATCATAATATATGACAAACTAAATACTCTATACATATGTCTAATCATTAGTAGACCCGATGTTTCTTTTGAGTTACGCCGTAATCATTGGGTAACTTTAAATCAAACAATTGAATACCTCGTAGACGTTCAGCCAAATTGACGCCAACATTACGCCACCGATTGATTGGTGTTGTATTGATAATCGGCAAAAACATTGTCCGCCAATTGTTAATGGAAGCAAAAACAGGCAATCTTTTACTAGATTTCTGTCTCCATTGATTCAATTGGTCGGCAGTTAAATCAATAGGATTTACAGTTGGCTTTTGGTCAGATTTTTTATCTAAATAGAAGATCTTCGGTGCTCTCAATTGGTTTTTGATTTCCGATTGTTGATACTCTACAGAACATTCACCGACAAATTGATATAATGTAGTGACTGTCGACCAATTAGTTTCGTCTAAACAAATGAAAACCATGAAAATGTCGAAAAATAAATTGTTGTCACAACGATTATACAATAGAGAGAACAGTATGTGACCGACCACTTGGTTGTTGGACTTGTATTCGTAGATCAAAGCATCATTGATGTCCATCAATACCATAACCGGTTGATATGAATGAACTGGATTTGGTTGTCCTAATAAATCAGTGATCAATTGTATTGAATCCAATTCAAGTACTTTTGGATGATAATCCGATACAGTATACCAGCCGTATATGTATGTCTTTAATTGGTCGCAATTGACAGCATGACGAACAAGATATATATATTGTACGCCTTCGGGTATAATCATAATAGTGTTTCGGTAGGGTACCCGAGCGACCCATTTAGTCAACTCAAATTTACCGCCGAATAGATTTGTCAATTCTAGACTACCGTCGCAACAGAAACAGGTGTTCTCTTTAAGCAAAGAATTGATGTGTTTTATTGAAGCCCAGCATTGATTAATACATAGGTAACCATCGTTGCCAACGATAAACAAATAGCGATGAGTCAATCGTTGATTCTTATCGGGTATTCGATCAAATTCGGTGGTAATAATTTGATCCATTGACTGATTATGTGCCGCGTGTATACCGATAACTGACTGTTTGTAGCCATCCAACAGGTAATCGATTACTAGAGCACCCGACTGTTTTTTAACTGTCGATTGAATAAAACAAAATAAATATGCCACATGTGTCGAACAGTTGGCTTTTTTAATCTCAGTAGGGCTTTCATAAATAAGGACACTCCGAGTGTCAGTCTTATTTATTTTTGATTTCATAAGTGCGAGATATATGCCTGTAGTGTAGCCCTCAGGAAAAGTTGGTAGCGGCCGATGGTTTTTAGTCATCAGTACTGGAAATACTGAATCTCGCATCTGATATATATGTTCTACTTGTGGTACGAGTGTCGAGGAATCAATGATTATAACTTTATTGTCATTTTCGAACCAACATATGACAGATCCATGAATGACCTCATCATTGTCTTCTACTTGACCTATAATTTGTATCAATTGATCGAAATAATTGATTGGCGGTTGTCTTCTTTGTATTCCTGGTGTTCCAAACACTTCCGCCATAATAATCGGTTCGTTTGTTTGCTGATCTTTTGACTGATCTCTGAGCCCAATCTCTTCCTTCCCGTAAACCGATCGAAGTATTCTTGGCTTTCGATATAATAGTTTTGGATTGTTTGCCATTTTTGTTGATTGATTGGTTGTTTGTCTCACTTCTTTTGGATCAAACAGTCTGTTTTGTTTATTGAATTTTGCTTATCGTTTATTTAAACAAAATACTAAAAGAATAATGATTTAATTTTTTTTTAAAAATATTAATGTAATAATTTAATAATATTTTTTAGTATTATTTTTATTTAATTATTGAATACTGCATTTGATTTTCACGAGCGTATTGTTTTAACTGATGATTATGATTAAATTTATCATCAGATGATTATGAGACCAACTCGTAATCATATTTATTTCATATATTTATTAATATCGTGTGTGTGTAGTGTATATATATATTTGTCGTAGAATTTACAGAAAATAAACTTTTTTTTATTTATTAAAATGGATTTATTAATAATTATTGCTTAATCTAAGAAAAAATGATTTCAATTATTTATGTATATTAATCTAATTTTTTATTTATATTTTTTAGTATTTGTTATTAATTTTAAATTATTTATGAATATTAAAGTTTATTGAATTATTAAATAATATTTAGTAATTTTAACAAATTTTTTTTTATATATCAAAATATTCATTTGTTTTTTCAAATTGTATATTGAAAATGATGGCAAACATAAAAAATATAAGTTATAATCGCTAATGGATTGCACGACAGTTCACCCGACGATACGCTTTGCCCGATGGCTGTAAACTTGAGGAGATGTGGAGGAATGCGGTCTTAAGCCAAATAGTGTGCTCACTATTGACATATTAAAAATATTTATCATTTTATACTGAATATTAAAAAATTAATAATAACTAAAATCAGTTATTAATATAAATACTGTATTGCTAACAAAAAAAACTAATAATATCTAAAATCAAAATGTTTTATTAACAAAAAATAAATGCTTTATATGATATATTAATACTTTATATATACAGTAATCGTTAGACTCGTTGTTTCTTTAGAGTTATGCCGTAATCATTGGGAAATTGTAAACTAAACACTTGAATAACTCGTTGACGTTCAGCCAAATTGACGCCAACATTAAGCCAACCGTTCATTTGTGTTGTATTGATAAACGGCAAAAAAATTGTCCGCCAATTGTTAGTTAAGGCAAAAGCTGGAAAAGGTTTATCTTATCTCGGTTTCCATCGATTCAATTGGTCGGCAGTTAATTCAATAAGATTTACAGTTGGCTTTTGATTAGAGTAATTGTCAAAATAGGAGATCACCGGTGCATTCAATTGTGTTTTGATCCACGAATTCTGATACCTTACCGTACATTCACCGACCAATTGATACAATGCAGTGGCAGTCGACCAATTGGTTTCGTCTAAACAGATGAATACAATGAAAATGTCTTCAAAGTAATTGTAGTCGTAATGATTGTACGATAGAGAGAACAATAAGTGACCGACAATTTGGTTTTTGGACTTGTATTCATAGATCAAAGCATCGTTGATATCGGCCAATACCATCACCGGTTGATATGAATGAACTGGATTTGGTTGGCCTAACAAATCATTGGACAGTTGTATTGAATCCAATTCGAGTACTTTTGACTCACAATCCGATACAGTATACCAACCAATTATATATGATTTTAATTGACCGCAATCTAGTGGCTGACAATCATTACGAATGATATTTATATATTGTACGCCTTCTGGTATAATATGAATAGTCTTTCTGTAGGCTATGTTTACGACACCATTAGTTAATAAAATTTTATAGCCGTTTAGATTTACGAGATCTAAATATCCGTCGCACAAGAAATATGTGTTTTCTTTAAGTAAAGAATTTGTAAAATTGTTTGAACTCCAGATTTCGCTGATACAGAGGTAACCATCGTTGCCGACGAGAAACATATATCTATTAGTCAATCGGTGATTCCAATCGGGCATTCGATCAAATTCGATGGTTATCTTTTGATCGATTGGCTGATTGAGTGCCGCGAATAGACCGATAACTGACTGGTCGTAGCTGTTCAACAAGTAAGTGATTGAACGAGCACCCGATCTTTTTTTTACTACCGATTTAACAAAACAAATCAAAGCTGCCGCATGTGTCGTACAGTTGACTTTTGGTATGTCTGTACGACTGTTAAAAACAAGGACAGTCCGATTTTCAATCTTAATACGTTTTGATATCATGAGTCCAAGATATATGCCTCTAGAGTAGCCTTCGGGAAATTCAAGTAACGGCTGATGGTTTTGTGTCATCAGTACTGGAAATACTGAATCACGCATCAGATATGTTATTATTTGGGGGGCTTTTGATGCCAGTGTCGAGGAATCAATGATTATAAGTTGTTTATTGTCTTTTTCGTACCAACATATGACAGACCCATGAATGACCTGATCCTTGACTTTCACTTGTCCTGTAATTTCTATCAATTGATCGAAATAATTGATTGGCGGTTGTCTTGTTTGTACTCCTGGTGTCCCAAACACTTCCGCCACAATAATCGGTTCGTTTGTTTGCAGATTTCTTTGTTGAACAATTGACTGAAACTCTTGATCTCTGAGCCCAATCTCTTCCCTTCCATAAACCGATCGAAGTATGGCTAATCCGGAGTTTACGCACATTAAAAAAAATTGATTTTTTTCAACAGATAATTGTTAATTATGATCTAAAAAACATATATCCATCAAAATTATTGCGCGGAAACACCTAAAACCTAACTAAAATCTAATCTAAATACCTGAGCTCTCATAACATAATTCTACACTAATTATAAATAAAATAATATTAAACAAACATAAAGCGCGTGAATATAATTAACATTTATAACATTGATAATAAAATAGTATTATTGTCATTTCTTTAAAATACTTTTAAAAACACTAGTTGTCCACGCGGAACATATAACCATCTAATTTTATAGAATTTATAAATTAATTGAACCACAATAATAATGATTTTAAAACATAAATCGAATATATGAATGTTATTTAACGTGACAAACACTGATTCCGTAACCCAAGTACTGTATAGATTAGGTTAGGTTACCATTGAAAATTAGGTTAGGTTGCGCTTCGAACACCAGGTTAGGTAACGCGACAAACACTGATTCCGTAACCCAAGTACTGTATAGATTAGGTTAGGTTACCATTGAAAATTAGGTTAGGTTGCGCTTCGAACACCAGGTTAGGTAACGCGACAAACTGATTCCGTAACCCAAGTACTGTATAGATTAGGTTAGGTTACCATTGAAAATTAGGTTAGGTTGCGCTTCGAACACCAGGTTAGGTAACGCGACAAACACTGATTCCGTAACCCAAGTACTGTATAGATTAGGTTAGGTTACCATTGAAAATTAGGTTAGGTTGCGCTTCGAACACCAGGTTAGGTAACGCGACAAACACTGATTCCGTAACCCAAGTACTGTATAAATTAGGTTAGGTTACCATTGAAAATTAGGTTAGGTTGCGCTTCGAACACCAGGTTAGGTAACGCGACAAACACTGATTCCGTAACCCAAGTACTGTATAAATTAGGTTAGGTTACCATTGAAAATTAGGTTAGGTTGCGGATCGAACACCAGGTTAGGTAACCATTGAATAGGTTACCATTGAAAATTAGGTTAGGTTACCATTGAAAATTAGGTTAGGTTACCATTGAAAATTAGGTTAGGTTACTGATCGAACACAGGATAGGTAACGCGACAAACACTGATTCGGTAACCCTAGTACTGTATAGATTAGGTTAGGTTAGGTTCAAAATTGAAATAACATTGCTTTAAATTAAAATTGAAAATATATCAATAATTTTTTGGGTTTGTATTAAAATATTGTTTTTGGGGAAATGTGACAGACATACAAAAATCCAGATTATTATCTTAAAGTATTATCTTGATAGTCATTGACAACAATATTATTTTATTAGTTATTATAAATGTTTATATAGATCTCGCGCTTTACAATTGATTAATATTAACTTTTTTATAATTAGTGTATAATTATGTTATGAGAGCTCAGGTATTTAAATTAGATTTTAGTTAGGTTTTAGGTGTTTCCGCGCAATAATTTTGATGGATATATGTTTTTTAGATCATAATTAACTAATTTCTGTTAAAAAAAATCAATTTTTTCTAATGTGCGTAAACTCCGTATAGGCCCGAAGTATTCCTGGCTTTCGATATAATAGTTTTGGAATGTTTGACATTTTGATTGATTGGTTGTTTGTCTCACTTCTTGTGGATCAAACAGTTTGTTTTGTTTTTTGAATTTTTTTTATCGTTTATTTAAACGAAATTCTAAAAAATAACGATTTTTACAAAATAATTAAATAGTACTCATTTGATATTAAATAAATCAAATTTATTTATTTATTGAATTTTGCATTTGATTTTCACGCGCATATTGTCTAAACTGATTGTCTGACTGATGATTGTGTGACCAACTCGTGACCATATTTATTGCATATATTTATTAATATCGTTTAAGTGTATATATAAATCAAAAATGAAAATTTACATTACTTTTCTCAAAAACAATTTCTAAGAAAACAATTAAACAAATCAATGATCTCAATATAATTATTATTATTTATTATTTTCTATTTTTTGTGAATATTTTGTTTTGTTTTTCATCTATGAAAACAAACAAACAAAATAAACTTTTTAGTTAATAAAATGATTTTATAAATAATTATTTTTGTATTTTAATCAAATTTATTATTTATATTTTTTTAGTATTTGTCATTAATTTTACATTATTTATGAATATTTATAGAATATTTAGTAATTTTAACGAATGTATTATTAAATTTTTTTTTGATAAACATTTATATGTTTTTTCAAATTGTATATTGAAAATGATGGCAAACATGAAAAATAAGTTATAATAGCGGATCGATTTCACGACAGATCACCCGACGGTACGATGGCTGTTAAACAGTTGTATTGAACGTGTGGTTCCCATCGCTATCATCGTAGTAGACAAACAAACAAATAGACTAAATAATAATATCTAAAATCAAAATTTTTTTTTAACAAAAAATAAATGATAAACTAAATGCACTAAACATATGATATAAGTATAACTAATCAGTTAATCCGTGGTTACTTCACTGTCCTATGAGTTACGCCGTAATCTTTTAATCCAACGGATCATTTGAAGCGTTTGATTTACAAACTGTATGTAAAGATGAAGACATCTCTTGAACTTTTAAAGAAAAAGTCGCGAACAAAACACAAACACAAAGTCCTATAAATGGCAAAAGTGAAGAAAATGTAATACAAATGGTTGACATCGAGAAGAAAGTCGACATTCAAACCGACGATCAAAAACCAGAAAATTTTTCAGTCATTCAAAAGCGAATGGAAGACGTGTTTAAAAAAGAAAACAAAACACCTGTCGATAAACAGCAGAATAAAGGCGGACAACGAATTCAGATGAATGTCATCAACTTTAAGAAGATTGTGTCCACAAATCCAAAGAAGAACAATAAAATTGAAAAGAAGAATAAAATTGAAAACAAGAATAAAATTGAAAATAAGAAAGAAGTGAATCCCGTAATGAAAAAACAGACAAAAATAAAGCATAAAAGTGTTGTCACCACTGAAATCAAAAAACAGAAAAGTATTGTTACGACTGAAGTCAAAAAAGTGGATTCAAATGAAAAAGTGAGACAAACAACGTTATAGCAGCCCAGTGGCTCAATGAGCTGGCGAGTCGTCCTCACGATCGGAGGATTGTGAGTTCGATTCTCGCTTGGGTAGCAGTGTTTATTGTGCGGCACTAAGCTTTAAATGCTATACTTTCATTACGTACTAACAGTACTGGAAGAATACCAGTTGTATAACTGAATCCAGTACTGTATAAACATCCGAATTGAATTAATTGAATTGTTAAGTAAATCGACGCCGAAATCAAATGTAAACAATAATAATGACAATAATAATGACAATAATAATGACGAAAGAGTGCGACAATTATTGAACTGAAGAGTTTTTTTTAATAAAAATTTCTGAATAAAATATTTTTTCATAAAATCATTGTTTTTGTTTTGTCTGACTTTTTGATTTGTGTCTCCAATAAAGACAACTGAAGAGCCAAATCCAACTGTTCAATATTGTTGTATTAAAGCCAACCTTTAAGTATTAATATATTAAATATATTTAATATTAATATCTTTTTAAGTGACAATATTTTTTTATTAATTTATTAATTCCGTTTAAGTGTTATATATTTGTCGTACAGATTAATCAAAAATGTAAATATCATGTACAGTATGCGTATTAAATGAAATACCGATAATTTTATTTATTTTTTAAACCTTTCAGTATATTAAATATTTTATCTTTTATTTAATTTAATTAATAAATTTATCTTATTAAACATATTTATCATTTTTAACTAAATAAATATATTACATAATTGATAATAACTAAAAAATAATGATTTATTAATACAAATATGCAAACAAAACAAACAAAAAATTTCTGAAATCTGAAATGTTTTACAATCAAAATATATGGCAAAACCAAATCATCATTAGACCCGTTGTCTCTTTTGAGTTACGCCGTAATCATTGGGAAATTGTAAACCAAGCGTTTGAATAAATCGTTGACGTTTAGCCAAATTGACGC
This sequence comes from Oppia nitens, assembly GCF_028296485.1. Lineage (NCBI taxonomy): Eukaryota > Metazoa > Arthropoda > Arachnida > Sarcoptiformes > Oppiidae > Oppia > Oppia nitens. Next base: position 969,419 of record NW_026533194.1, on the reverse strand, counting down.
CAACATTACGCCAACCATTGATTGGTGTTGTATTGATAAACGGCAAAAATATTGTCCGCCAATAGCTAGTTATGGCAAAAGCTGGCATAGGTTTATCTAATCTCGGTTTCCACCGATTCAATTGGTCGACAGTTAATTCAATAAGATTTACAGCCGGCTTGTGTTTCGAGTAATTGCTAAAATAGAAGATATTCGGTGCAATCAATTGGTTTTTGATCCTCGATTGCGGATACTCTACCGTACATTGACCGACCAATTGATACAATGTAGTGGGTGTCGACCAATTAGTTTCGTCTAAACAAATGAAAACCATGAAAACCTCGAAAAATAAACTGAAGTCGCAATGATTGTGCGATAGAGAGAACAGTAAGTGACCGACCATTTGGTTGTTGGACTTGTGTTCATAGATCAGAGCATCATTTATGTCCATCAATATCATCACCGGTTGATATGAATGAACTGGATTAGGTTGGCCTAACAAATCAGTGGACAATTGTATTGAATCCAATTCAAGTACTTTTGGATGAAAATCCGATACAGTATACCAGCCGTATATGTATGTCGTTAATTGGTCGCAATTGACAGCATGACGAACAAGATATATATATTGAACGCCTTCGGGTATAATCAGAATGATTTTCCTGTAGGGTATGTCTGCCATATAATGAGTCAAATCATATTTACTGCCGAATAGATTGGTCAGCTCTACGATACCGTCGCAACAGAAACAGGTGTTCTCTTTAAGCAAAGAGTTGATGTGTTTCTTTGAAGCCCAGCATTCATTAATACATAGGTAGCCATCGTTGCCGACGAGAAACATATAGCGATTAGTTAATCGCTGATTCCATTCGATCAAATTCGGTGGTAATAATTTTTGGCAGATTATGTGCCGCGTGTATACCGATAACTGACTGGTCGTAGCCATCCAACATGTAATCGATTACTAGACCCCCCGACCGATTTTTATCTACCGTTCGTATTAAACAAAATAAATTTGCCGCATGTGTCATACAGTTGGCTTTTTTAGTCTCAGTAGGGCTTTCAAAAATAAGGACATCCAGAGTGACAGACTTATTTATTTTTGATTTCATGACAGCGAGATATATGCCTGTAGTGTAGACCTCGGATAAACTTAGTAGCGGCCGATGGTTTCGTGTCATTAGTACTGGAAATATTGAATCTCGCATCTGATATATATGTTCTACTTGTGGCACAAATGTCGACGAATCAATGATTATAACTATTCTGTCTTTTTCGTACCAACATATGACAGATCCATGAATGACCTCATCATTGACTTCTACTTGTCCTGTAATTTGTATCAATTGATCGAAATAATTGATTGGCGGTTGTCTTCTTTGTACTCCTGGTGTTCCAAACACTTCCGCCACAATAATCGGTTCGTTTGTTTGCAGATCTTTTTGTTGAACAGTTGACTGAAACTCTTGATCTTTGAGACCAATCTCTTCCCTTCCGTAAACCGATCGAAGTATTCTTGGCTTTCGATATAATAGTTTTGGATTGTTTGTCATTTTGATTGATTGATTGTTTGTCTCACTTCTTGTGTATCAAACAGTCTATTTTGTTTATACAATTTTATTTGTCGTTTATTTAAACGAAATAGTGAACGAATAACGTTTTTTTTAAAAAAAACATTTAAATATTAATGTAATTATAAATATTGTAAATATTATTTTTTAGTATTATTTATATTTATTTATTGAATACTGCATTTGATTTTCACTCGCTTATTGTCTGACTTATAACTGATATGATGTATGATTGTGAGACCACGATTTTATTAATAATTATCTTAATAGCTTAATCTTAATCTAAAAAAATGATTTCAATTATTTTTGTATTTTAATCCAATTTATTATAAATTCCCAATAAATTCCCAATAAATTCCCAATAAATTCCCAATAAATTCCCAATAAATTCCCAATAAATTCCCAATAAATTCCCATTAAATTCACACAAGATATTACAATATTTAAAAAATGAAGTTTTACATTATATATATATTAATAAGTACTACTTTAATTACTTGTTTTTAGTATTTAATTAAATAGTTACAGTGTTGTTATGTTAAAATTAATGATATTGTACTGTATTTATTATTACGTCTTAAAAAATTAAATTGTAATTTAGTTAAGTTTATTAGTAATTATTATACTATCTGAAAAATACAGATCAATTTGTTTATTACTAAGCATAAACAATTATTATAAATTTATAAAATAAAAATATATATATCAATATTTTTTTAATTGGTGGTTATTTATTAAGGGACTATCCACCCTTGAGATGACCCAACTCTAGATGGTTTTTTCAGTGTTTAACAAGTTTTTATTTATTTATTTTGTTAAGATAAGTTATTTATTTATATTAAAACTCAATTAGTATTTATATCTTTGTTTAAAACTAAAATTTACATTAATCAGAAAAGTAGGGGCCCCCTAACTTTTTGGTTTTAGGCCAGGGAAGTAAAACCTCAAATTCTCGAACTCAGGGGGGGGGGGTAAGATGGCCTTACCCCCACCCCTTTTCGCAACCCTGATATATATATATATATATATTTAGTATTTATTATTTATTATTTTTATATTATTTTGTAACGGGAATGGTTTTAAGGGTTATATAAGGTTGGTCCCGTTAATACGGTCCGAATAATCGGATACCGTGAATATATAATATAATGGATATCACTGTAGAGGTAATTTATGTTTGGGTAGTTTATAGGACATTTCACGGGACATGTCAAGTAATCATTGGATGACCCTCTCGGGCTCACTGACCACTGCTCAATGCTTATATGCACGTAAAACCTATATCGGATCTCATGGAAGTTCACCGTATTAACGGAACACTTTCCAATCAATACAGTTAGGCTGTAGTAGGTATTAATGGTAGACGTTATTTGACATATATAACATGACATTATATAACATAATAATAGTTTAAATAAAGAATATAAAGAAAATAATTGTTTAACTAGAATAATATTAAAGAAGTCTTTTAAATATGATTTTAAACCGAATGTGTCTGTAGTTAACTTGTAATATAATATAAACAATGTATTATAAGTTATAATAAATTAAGGACATATTGATTTTAATTGTGTTGTTAAGTGTACAATAGATTGTATTGTCCTGTATGTATACATTGCTATTATGTGTCATTAGATATAAATAATTTTTAATTAGTTAGGATATAGTAATATTGATGAACGTATCGGAGTATTTGCGATAAGTATATATGTCCTGTGGTTGTGTTGCGGGAACTTTATTGAAGCGGTTATGTGTTGTTTGTATGGACGGCTTTGATGGCGTAGACGAGACTTAAGCATAATAGTGTGCCGACTATTGACATATTAAAAATATTAGTTATTTGGGAACAAATCTATATTATAGACAGCCATTAGAAAATTATTTGCCCCAAACCCACCCCCACACATCTAACCACTTCCTAAACTCACACCCATCCCAAACTAACCTAACTAAATAAGAATTAATAATAAAACTAACATTTTATATCTGTATAACTACCTAAAAAACAGTATATTTTTGCTGGCTATCTATAATATAGATTTAAGCCGTTATTTGTTACTGAATATTATAAAATTAATAATAAATAAAATTATTTATTAATATAAATACTTTCTTACAAACAAAATAGACTAATAATAACTAAAATCAAAATGTTTTATTAACAAAAAAATAAATGCACAATACATATGATATACTGTATATACATCTACCGATATATAAGTATAACTAATTAGTAGACCCGTTGTTTCTTTACTGTTATGCCGTAATCTTTGGGAAATTGTAAACCAAACGCTTGAATAACTCGTTGACGTTCAGCCAAATTGACGCCAACATTAAGCCAACCGTTCACTGGTGTTGTATTGATAAACGGCAAAAAAATTGTCCGCCAATTGTTAGTTAAGACAAATGCTGGAAAAGGCTTATCTAATCTCGGTTTCCATCGATTCAATTGGTCGGCAGTTAAGTTACAAACATTTACAGTTGGCTTTTGTTTAGAGCAATTGTCAAAATAGGAGATCACCGGTGCATTCAATTGTGTTTTGATCCACGAATTCTGATACCTTATCGTACATTCACCGACCAATTGATACAATGCAGTGGCAGTCGACCAATTGGTTTCGTCTAAACAGATGAATACAATAAAAATGTCTTCAAAGTAATTGTAGTCGTAATGATTGTACGATAGAGAGAACAATAAGTGACCGACAATTTGGTTGTTGGACTTGTATTCATAGATCAAAGCATCGTTGATATCGGCCAATACCATCACCGGTTGATAATCATGAACTGGATTTGGTTGGTCTAACAAATCATTGGACAGTTGTAATGAATCCAATTCGAGTACTTTTGGCTCACTATCCGATACAGTATACCAACCAATTATATATGACTTTAATTGACCGCAATCTAGTTGTCGACAATCATTACGAATAAGATTTATATATTGTATACCTTCTGGTATAATATGAATAGTCTTTCTGTAGGGTATGTCTACGACACCATTAGTTAATACAATTTTATAGTAGTTTAGATTTACGAGATCTAAATATCCGTCGCACAAGAAATATGTGTTTTCTTTAAGTAAAGAATTGGTAAAATTGTTTGAACTCCAGATTTCGCTGATACAGAGGTAACCATCGTTGCCGACGAGAAACATATATCTATTAGTCAATCGGTGATTCCAATCGGGCATTCGATCAAATTCGATGGTTAACTTTTGATCGATTGGCTGATTGAGTGCCGCGAGTAGACCGATAACTGACTGGTCGTAGCCGTTCAACAAGTAAGTGATTGAACGAGCACCCGATCTTTTTTTTACTACCGATTTAACAAAACAAATCAAAGCTGCCGCATGTGTCGTACAGTTGACTTTTGGTATGTCTGTACGACTGTTAAAAACAAGGACAGTCCGATTTTCAATCTTAATACGTTTTGATATCATGAGTCCAAGATATATGCCTCTAGAGTAGCCTTCGGGAAATTCAAGTAACGGCTGATGGTTTTGTGTCATCAGTACTGGAAATACTGAATCACGCATCAGATATGTTATTATTTGGGGGGCTTTTGATGCCAGTGTCGAGGAATCTATGATTATAAGTTGTTTATTGTCTTTTTCGTACCAACATATGACAGACCCATGAATGACCTGATCCTTGACTTTCACTTGTCCTGTAATTTCTATCAATTGATCGAAATAATTGATTGGCGGTTGTCTTGTTTGTACTCCTGGTGTCCCAAACACTTCCGCCACAATAATCGGTTCGTTTGTTTGCAGATTTCTTTGTTGAACAATTGACTGAAATTCTTGATCTCTGAGCCCAATCTCTTCCCTTCCGTAAACCGATCGAAGTATTCCTGGCTTTCGATATAATAGTTTTGGATTGTTTGACATTTTGATTGATTGGTTGTTTGTCTCACTTCTTGTGGATCAAACAGTTTGTTTTGTTTTTTGAATTTTTTTATCGTTTATTTAAACGAAATTCTAAAAATAACGATTTTTACAAAATAATTAAATAGTACTCATTTGATATTAAATAAATCAAATTTATTTATTTATTGAATTTTGCATTTGATTTTCACGCGCTTATTGTCTAAACTGATTGTCTGACTGATGATTGTGTGACCAACTCGTGACCATATTTATTGCATATATTTATTAATATCGTTTAAGTGTATATATAAATCAAAAATGAAAATTTACATTACTTTTCTCAAAAACAATTTCTAAGAAAACAATTAAACAAATCAATGATCTCAATATAATTATTATTAATTATTGTTATCTATTTTTTTGTGAATATTTTGTTTTGTTTTTCATCTATGAAAACAAACAAACAAAATAAACTTTTTAGTTAATAAAATGATTTTATAAATAATTATTTTTGTATTTTAATCCAATTTATTATTTATATTTTTTTTAGTATTTGTCATTAATTTTACATTATTTATGAATATTTATAGAATATTTAGTAATTTTAACGAATTGTATTATTAAAATTTTTTTGATAAACATTTATATGTTTTTTTCAAATTGTATATTGAAAATGATGGCAAACATTAAAAATAAGTTATAATCGCGGATCGGTTCATCTGACAGTTCTGACGGTTCAACTGACCCGACAGTTCACCTGACGTTACGATTAGCCCGATGGCTGTTAAACAGTGGTATTGAACGTGTGGTTCCCATCGCTATCACCGAAGGAGACAAACAAATAGACTAAATAATAATAATAATAATATCTAAAATCAAAATGTTTTTATTAACAAAAAAAATGATAAACTGTACTAAACATATAATATATAAGTATAACTAATCAGTTAATCCGTGGTTACTTCACTGTCCTATGAATTACGCCGTAATCTTTTAATCCAACGGATCATTTGAAGTGTTTTCATTTAGAAACTGTAAGTAAAGATGAAGACATCTCTTGAACTAATAGTTTGTTTGTCTTTTGTCTTCAGATCCATTTGATATGATTGTGTGATATGTTTGATAAGAAGTATAGTCTCGAAGTATAGATTTGGACGCATTTCGGCAATTTTTTGGCAATACATGACAATTGGTCTTACATTTTGGACAAAAATTATTGTCCGCGAATTGAAACACGCGCTCCCGTCGTTTGGTCACCGATTTAGTTACCAGTTTTACGAAAAAAAAACTGATGACTCGATTCGGAACAAATTCGACGACGACTTTATTAAGATTTGCTTTCATTTCGGCAGTCTTTGTCGGATCAGTTTCGCGCGATTGGACACAGATTTAGACGGAATGGTTACTCTTTCTTATGAAAACTCTTGTTTCTCTTGTTTTCATTTTCCTCAGTTCTCAGTAAATGAAATGCTTTTGTAATATAAAGTCTCGCTTTTCTAACAATTGTTTAACATTTAAAATCAAATTCAAAACTCATTTCAAGTCCTGAAGACAAATCCTTTAAAAAAATGTCTTTAATATCAATTGTTTTATTAATTTCGATGGGATTTTCATCAGTTGTGGCCAAAAGTCAAACAAATACCAACAGAAACACATTGATTATGATTTTATCAATTGTTCTGATCGTTGCGTTGACTCTTCTCGTTGTTTTGCTTTTCGTTTATTGTTTTTGTCTGAAGAAAAAACGTATTTATAATTAAAAAAAAACTATTTGAATATATCTATTGATTGTAATTATATTTTTTTAAAGAAAAAGTCGCGAACAAAACACAAACACAAAGTCCTATAAATGGCAAAAGTGAAGAAAATGTAATACAAATGGTTGACATCGAGAAGAAAGTCGACATTCAAACCAACGATCAAAAACCAGAAAATTTTTCAGTCATTCAAAAGCGAATGGAAGACGTGTTTAAAAAAGAAAACAAAACACCTGTCGATAAACAGCAGAATAAAGGCGGACAACGAATTCAGATGAATGTCATCAACTTTAAGAAGATTGTGTCAACAAATCCAAAGAAGAACAATAAAATTGAAAAGAAGAATAAAATTGAAAACAAGAATAAAATTGAAAATAAGAAAGAAGTGAATCTCGTAATGAAAAAACAGACAAAAATAAAGCAGAAAAGTGTTGTCACCACTGAAATAAAAAAACAGAAAAGTATTGTCACCAATGAAATCAAAAAAGTGGATTCAAATGAAAAAGTGAGACAATTGTTAAGTAAATCGACGCCGAAATCAAATGTAAACAATAATAATGACAATAATAATGACGAAAGAGTTCGACAATTATTGAACTGAAGATTTTTTAATAAAAATTTCTGAATAAAATTTTTTTGCATAAAATAATTGTTTTTTTTTGTCTGACTTTTTGATTTGTGTCTCCAATAAAGACAACTGAAGAGCCAAATCCAACTTTACGCCAACCGTTCAATAGTGTTGTATTAAAGCCAACATTTAAGTATATTAAATATATTTAATATTCATATCTTTTTAAATATATTTATCATTTTTATATAAATAAATATATAAAATAATTAATAATAACAACGAAAAAATAATGATTTATTAATACAAATAGTAAAAAAAACAGACAAATAATAGTTTTTTAGAATCAAAATGTTTATACAATCATAATATATGACAAACTAAATACTCTATACATATGTCTAATCATTAGTAGACCCGATGTTTCTTTTGAGTTACGCCGTAATCATTGGGTAACTTTAAATCAAACAATTGAATACCTCGTAGACGTTCAGCCAAATTGACGCCAACATTACGCCACCGATTGATTGGTGTTGTATTGATAATCGGCAAAAACATTGTCCGCCAATTGTTAATGGAAGCAAAAACAGGCAATCTTTTACTAGATTTCTGTCTCCATTGATTCAATTGGTCGGCAGTTAAATCAATAGGATTTACAGTTGGCTTTTGGTCAGATTTTTTATCTAAATAGAAGATCTTCGGTGCTCTCAATTGGTTTTTGATTTCCGATTGTTGATACTCTACAGAACATTCACCGACAAATTGATATAATGTAGTGACTGTCGACCAATTAGTTTCGTCTAAACAAATGAAAACCATGAAAATGTCGAAAAATAAATTGTTGTCACAACGATTATACAATAGAGAGAACAGTATGTGACCGACCACTTGGTTGTTGGACTTGTATTCGTAGATCAAAGCATCATTGATGTCCATCAATACCATAACCGGTTGATATGAATGAACTGGATTTGGTTGTCCTAATAAATCAGTGATCAATTGTATTGAATCCAATTCAAGTACTTTTGGATGATAATCCGATACAGTATACCAGCCGTATATGTATGTCTTTAATTGGTCGCAATTGACAGCATGACGAACAAGATATATATATTGTACGCCTTCGGGTATAATCATAATAGTGTTTCGGTAGGGTACCCGAGCGACCCATTTAGTCAACTCAAATTTACCGCCGAATAGATTTGTCAATTCTAGACTACCGTCGCAACAGAAACAGGTGTTCTCTTTAAGCAAAGAATTGATGTGTTTTATTGAAGCCCAGCATTGATTAATACATAGGTAACCATCGTTGCCAACGATAAACAAATAGCGATGAGTCAATCGTTGATTCTTATCGGGTATTCGATCAAATTCGGTGGTAATAATTTGATCCATTGACTGATTATGTGCCGCGTGTATACCGATAACTGACTGTTTGTAGCCATCCAACAGGTAATCGATTACTAGAGCACCCGACTGTTTTTTAACTGTCGATTGAATAAAACAAAATAAATATGCCACATGTGTCGAACAGTTGGCTTTTTTAATCTCAGTAGGGCTTTCATAAATAAGGACACTCCGAGTGTCAGTCTTATTTATTTTTGATTTCATAAGTGCGAGATATATGCCTGTAGTGTAGCCCTCAGGAAAAGTTGGTAGCGGCCGATGGTTTTTAGTCATCAGTACTGGAAATACTGAATCTCGCATCTGATATATATGTTCTACTTGTGGTACGAGTGTCGAGGAATCAATGATTATAACTTTATTGTCATTTTCGAACCAACATATGACAGATCCATGAATGACCTCATCATTGTCTTCTACTTGACCTATAATTTGTATCAATTGATCGAAATAATTGATTGGCGGTTGTCTTCTTTGTATTCCTGGTGTTCCAAACACTTCCGCCATAATAATCGGTTCGTTTGTTTGCTGATCTTTTGACTGATCTCTGAGCCCAATCTCTTCCTTCCCGTAAACCGATCGAAGTATTCTTGGCTTTCGATATAATAGTTTTGGATTGTTTGCCATTTTGATTGATTGGTTGTTTGTCTCACTTCTTTTGGATCAAACAGTCTGTTTTGTTTATTGAATTTTGCTTATCGTTTATTTAAACAAAATACTAAAAGAATAACGATTTAATTTTTTAAAAAAAATATTAATGTAATAATTTAATAATATTTTTTAGTATTATTTTTATTTAATTATTGAATACTGCATTTGATTTTCACGCGCGTATTGTTTTAACTGATTGTCTGATAAATCAGATGATTTTGAGACCAACTCGTAATCATATTTATTTCATATATTTATTAATATCGTGTGTGTGTAGTGTATATATATATTTGTCGGACTAACTTACAGAAAATAAACTTTTTTTTATTTATTAAAATGGATTTATTAATAATTATTGCTTAATCTAAGCAAAAAATGATTTCAATTATTTATGTATATTAATCTAATTTTTTATTTATATTTTTTAGTATTTGTTATTAATTTTAAATTATTTATGAATATTAAAGTTTATTGAATTATTAAATAATATTTAGTAATTTTAACAAATTTTTTTTATATATCAAAACATTCATTTGTTTTTTCAAATTGTATATTGAAAATGATGGCAAACATAAAAAATATAAGTTATAATCGCTAATGGATTGCACGACAGTTCACCCGACGATACGCTTTGCCCGATGGCTGTAAACTTGAGGAGATGTGGAGGAATGCTGTCTTAAGCCAAATAGTGTGCTCACTATTGACATATTAAAAATATTTATCATTTTATACTGAATATTAAAAAATTAATAATAACTAAAATCAGTTATTAATATAAATACTGTATTGCTAACAAAAAAGACTAATAATATCTAAAATCAAAATGTTTTATTAACAAAAATTAAATGCTTTATATATACAGTAATCGTTAGACTCGTTGTTTCTTTAGAGTTATGCCGTAATCATTGGGAAATTGTAAACCAAACGCTTGAATAACTCGTTGACGTTCAGCCAAATTGACGCCAACATTAAGCCAACCGTTCACTTGTGTTGTATTGATAAACGGCAAAAAAATTGTCCGCCAATTGTTAGTTAAGGCAAAAGCTGGAAAAGGTTTATCTAATCTCGGTTTCCATCGATTCAATTGGTCGGCAGTTAATTCAATAAGATTTACAGTTGGCTTTTGATTAGAGTAATTGTCAAAATAGGAGATCACCGGTGCATTCAATTGTGTTTTGATCCACGAATTCTGATACCTTACCGTACATTCACCGACCAATTGATACAATGCAGTGGCAGTCGACCAATTGGTTTCGTCTAAACAGATGAATACAATGAAAATGTCTTCAAAGTAATTGTAGTCGTAATGATTGTACGATAGAGAGAACAATAAGTGACCGACAATTTGGTTTTTGGACTTGTATTCATAGATCAAAGCATCGTTGATATCGGCCAATACCATCACCGGTTGATATGAATGAACTGGATTTGGTTGGCCTAACAAATCATTGGACAGTTCTATTGAATCCAATTCGAGTACTTTTGACTCACAATCCGATACAGTATACCAACCAATTATATATGATTTTAATTGACCGCAATCTAGTGGCTGACAATCATTACGAATGATATTTATATATTGTACGCCTTCTGGTATAATATGAATAGTCTTTCGGTAGGCTATGTTTACGACACCATTAGTTAATAAAATTTTATAGCCGTTTAGATTTACGAGATCTAAATATCCGTCGCACAAGAAATATGTGTTTTCTTTAAGTAAAGAATTTGTAAAATTGTTTGAACTCCAGATTTCGCTGATACAGAGGTAACCATCGTTGCCGACGAGAAACATATATCTATTAGTCAATCGGTGATTCCAATCGGGCATTCGATCAAATTCGATGGTTAACTTTTGATCGATTGGCTGATTGAGTGCCGCGAGTAGACCGATAACTGACTGGTCGTAGCTGTTCAACAAGTAAGTGATTGAACGAGCACCCGATCTTTTTTTTACTACCGATTTAACAAAACAAATCAAAGCTGCCGCATGTGTCGTACAGTTGACTTTTGGTATGTCTGTACGACTGTTAAAAACAATGACAGTCCGATTTTCAATCTTAATACGTTTTGATATCATGAGTCCAAGATATATGCCTCTAGAGTAGCCTTCGGGAAATTCAAGTAACGGCTGATGGTTTTGTGTCATCAGTACTGGAAATACTGAATCACGCATCAGATATGTTATTATTTGGGGGGCTTTTGATGCCAGTGTCGAGGAATCAATGATTATAAGTTGTTTATTGTCTTTTTCGTACCAACATATGACAGACCCATGAATGACCTGATCCTTGACTTTCACTTGTCCTGTAATTTCTATCAATTGATCGAAATAATTGATTGGCGGTTGTCTTGTCTGTACTCCTGGTGTTCCAAACACTTCCGCCACAATAATCGGTTCGTTTGTTTGCAGATTTCTTTGTTGAACAATTGACTGAAACTCTTGATCTCTGAGCCCAATCTCTTCCCTTCGTAAACCGATCGAAGTATTCCTGGCTTTCGATATAATAGTTTTGGAATGTTTGACATTTTGATTGATTGGTTGTTTGTCTCACTTCTTGTGGATCAAACAGTTTGTTTTGTTTTTTGAATTTTTTTTATCGTTTATTTAAACGAAATTCTAAAAAATAACGATTTTTACAAAATAATTAAATAGTACTCATTTGATATTAAATAAATCAAATTTATTTATTTATTGAATTTTGCATTTGATTTTCACGCGCTTATTGTCTAAACTGATTGTCTGACTGATGATTGTGTGACCAACTCGTGACCATATTTATTGCATATATTTATTAATATCGTTTAAGTGTATATATAAATCAAAAATGAAAATTTACATTACTTTTCTCAAAAACAATTTCTAAGAAAACAATTAAACAAATCAATGATCTCAATATAATTATTATTAATTATTGTTATCTATTTTTTTGTGAATATTTTGTTTTGTTTTTCATCTATGAAAACAAACAAACAAAATAAACTTTTTAGTTAATAAAATGATTTTATAAATAATTATTTTTGTATTTTAATCCAATTTATTATTTATATTTTTTTAGTATTTGTCATTAATTTTACATTATTTATGAATATTTATAGAATATTTAGTAATTTTAACGAATTGTATTATTAAAATTTTTTTGAATTAGAATTAAAATTTATATGTTATTTTCAAATTGTATATTGAAAATGATGGCAAACATGAAAAATAAGTTATAATCGCGGATCGATTGCCCGACAGTTCACCTAACGGTACGATTTGCCCGATGGCTGTTAAACAGTGGTATTGAACGTGTGGTTCCCATCGCTATCACCGAAGGAGACAAACAAATAGACTAAATAATAATAATATCTAAAATCAAAATGTTTTTATTAACAAAAAAATGATAAACTGTACTAAACATATGATATAAGTATAACTAATCAGTTAATCCGTGGTTACTTCACTGTCCTATGAGTTACGCCGTAATCTTTTAATCCAACGGATCATTTGAAGCGTTTGATTTACAAACTGTATGTAAAGATGAAGACATCTCTTGAACTAATAGTTTGTTGCCATTTGTTTGTCTTTTGTCTTCACATCCATTTGATATGATTGTGTGATATGTTTGATAAGACAAAGTCTCGAAGTATATAGATTTGGACGCAATTTATGGCAATACATAACTAATTGGCGAAAATTGTTTTCAGTCTTACGATTTGGACAAATATTCGTCAAATTGATGTCCGCGAATTGAAACACACGCTCACATCCTTTGGTTACCGATTTAGTGACCAGTTTTACGAAAAACTAATGACTCGACAAATCATACATTTCGACGACTTTGCATTCATTTGCAGTCTTTGACGGATAAGTTTCGCCGATTGGACACAGATTTAAACGAAATGGTTACTCATTCTTATGAAAACTCTTGTGTTTCTCTTGTCTTTTAAATTCAGTTCTTAGTAAATGAAATGCTTTTGTAATATAAAGTCTCGCTTTTCTAACAATTGTTTACACATTTAATTCAAAATTCAAAACTCATTTCAAGTTTAAACAAATCCTTAAAAGTGTCTTAAAATGTCTTTAATATTAATTGTTTTATTAATTTCGATGGGATTTTCATCAGTTGTGGCCAAAAGTCAAACAAATACCAACAGAAACACATTGATTATGATTTTGTCAATTGTTCTGATCGTTGCGTTGACTCTTCTCGTTGTTTTGCTTTTCGTTTATTGTTTTTGTCTGAAGAAAAAACGTATTTATAATTAAAAAAAACTATTTGAAAATATCTATTGATTGTAATTATATTTTTTTAAAGAAAAAGTCGCGAACAAAACACAAACACAAAGTCCTATAAATGGCAAAAGTGAAGAAAATGTAATACAAATGGTTGACATCGAGAAGAAAGTCGACATTCAAACCGACGATCAAAAACCAGAAAATTTTTCAGTCATTCAAAAGCGAATGGAAGACGTGTTTAAAAAAGAAAACAAAACACCTGTCGATAAACCGCCGAATAAAGGCGGACAACGAATTCAGATGAATGTCATCAACTTTAAGAAGATTGTGTCCACAAATCCAAAGAAGAACAATAAAATTGAAAAGAAGAATAAAATTGAAAACAAGAATAAAATTGAAAATAAGAAAGAAGTGAATCCCGTAATGAAAAAACAGACAAAAATAAAGCAGAAAAGTGTTGTCACCACTGAAATCAAAAAACAGAAAAGTATTGTCACCAATGAAATCAAAAAAGTGGATTCAAATGAAAAAGTGAGACAATTGTTAAGTAAATCGACGCCGAAATCAAATGTAAACAATAATAATGACAATAATAATGACAATAATAATGACAATAATAATGACGAAAGAGTTCGACAATTATTGAACTGAAGAGTTTTTTTTAATAAAAATTTCTGAATAAAATTTTTACATAAAATCATTGTTTTTTTTGTCTGACTTTTTGATTTGTGTCTCCAATAAAGACAACTGAAGAGCCAAAGCCAACCTTTAAGTATATAAAATATATTTAATACTCCTATCTTTTTAAACGTATTTATCATATTTATATAAATAAATATATAAAATAATTGATAATAACGAAAAAATAATGATTTATTAATACAAATAGTAAAAAAACAGACAAATAATAGTTTTTAAAAATCAAAATGTTTATACAATCATAATATATGACAAACACTGGCGACAAGTTTTCCGTKAAGTTAGACGTTAGTCATTTCAAACCCGAAGAAATTAAAGTCAAGACTATTGGCAATTGTGTTGAAATTCATGGTAAACACGAAGAAAGAAGTGATAGTCACGGATGGATTGCACGAGAGTTCACCCGACGGTATGTTTTGCCCGATGGATGCAAAGCCGAGGAAGTAATGTCGAGTCTTAAGCCGAATGGTGTGCTGACTATTGAGGCTAAGAAAGAACAGTTGCCACCAATCAGTGGTGTTGAACGTGTGGTTCCCATCGCTATCACCGAAGGAGACAAACAAAAAACTTTTTGGTTATTAAAATGATTTCAATTATTTCAATATTTCTTAACCAATTTCTTAACCAATTTCTTATTATTTTATTTTATATTTGTTTTGTTAGTATTTATTGCATTTGTATTTATGAATAATAAAGTTGTATATTTATAGTTATTTTAACGAATGGTATTATTTAAAAAATATTAATTATTTTATATCGTTTTAAACGTTTAATGTTTATATGTATGTGTTATGTAAATGTAATAAATAAATGTACTAATATACATGTATTAAACTTTTAAAAAACAATATTTTAAATGAGTTATTAAAAATTTTTTAACACTCTTAATCCCGACAAATATTACAAAATTAATAATAATAACTAAAATAATTTTTTAATATAAATACTGTAATTTCTAAAATCAAAATGTTTTATTAATTTAATTAAATGATAAACTAAATGTACTAAACATATGATATAAGTATAACTAATCAGTTAAACCACTGGTTTCTTCTCTGGCATATGAGTTACGCCGTAATCTTCGGGAAATTGGAAACCAAACGTTTGAATAACACGTTGACGTTCAGCCAAATTGACGCCAATATTATGCCAATCATTGACTGCTGTTGTATTGATAATCGGCAAATAAAAATTGCGCCAATTTTCAGTGAAAGCAAAAACCGGTAAACGTTTACCATATGTTTGTCGCCACCGATTCAATTGGTCGGCAGTTAATTCAATAAGATTTACAGTTGACTTTTGTTTAGAGTAATTGTCAAAATAGGAGATCATCGGAGCATTAAATACTGTTTTTATCCACGATTTCTGATACTTTACCGTACATTCACCGACCAATTGATACAATGTAGAGGCGGTCGACCAATTGGTTTCGTCCAAACAGATGAATACAATGAAATTGTCTATAAAGTAATTGTTGTCGTAATGATTGTACGATAGAGAGAACAACAAGTGACCGACCACTTCTTGGTTTTTGGACTTGTGTTCATAGATCAAAGCATCGTTGATATCGGCCAATGCCATCACCGGTTGATATGAATGAACTGGATTTGGTTGACCTAACAAATCAGCGGACAGTTGTATTGAATCCAATTCGAGTACTTTTGGGTCATAATCCGATACAGTATACCAGCCGTATATGTATGACTTTAATTGGCYGGTATTTAGTRGTTGACAATCCTTACGCAAGATATTTAAATATTGTACGCCTTCTGGTATAATATGAATAGTCTTTCGGTAGGGTATGTTTACGACCGTATTAGTCAAYAAAAATTTACCGGCGAATAGATTTACGAGATCTAAACATCCGTCACACAAGAAATAGGTGTTCTCTTTAAGTAAAGAATTAATATAATTCTTTGAACTCCAGTTTTCGCTGATACAGAGGTAGCCATCGTTGCCGACGAGAAACATATATCGATTAGTCAATCGGTGATTCCAATCGGGCATTCGATCAAATTCGATGGTTAACTTTTGATCAATTGGCTGATTGAGTGCCGCGWGTAGACCGATAACTGACTGTTGATAACCATCTAACAGGTAAGTGATTAAACGAGCACCCGACCGTTTTTTAATTACCGATTGAACAAAACAAATCAAAGCTGCCGCATGAGTCGTACAGTTGACTTTTGGTATGTCTGTACGACTGTTAAAAACAAGGACAGTCCGATTTTCAATCTTATTTCGTTTTGATTTTATGAGTGCGATATATATGCCTGTAGTGTAGCCCTCAGGAAATTCAAGAAGCGGCTGATAGTTTGGTGTCATTAGTACTGGAAATACTGAATCACGCATCARATATGTTATTATTTGGGGAGCTTTTGATGCCAGTGTCGAGGAATCAATGATTATAATTTGTTTGTTGTCTTTTTCGTACCAACATATGACAGACCCATGAATRACCTGATCATTGACTTTCACTTGTCCTGTAATTTCTATCAATTTATCGAAATAATTGTTTGGCGGTTGTCTTGTCTGTACTCCTGGTGTCCCAAACACTTCCGCCACAATAATCGGTTCGTTTGTTTGAAAGTTTTTTTGTTGAACAGTTGACTGAAACTCTTGATCTCTGAGTCCAATCACTTCCCTTCCGTAAACCGATCGAAGTATTCCTGGCTTTCGATATAATAGTTTTGGAATGTTTGACATTTTGATTGATTGATTAGTTGTTTATTTGTCTCACTTCTTGTGGATCAAATAGTTCTTGTATTTTGTTTGTTTTGTTTATTGAATTTTATTTTTCGTTTATTTAAACTAAATACTGAAATATAACGATTTAAAAATAATAACTAAATATTACTGTAATAATACTGTAATAAAAAATAATATTTTTTTAGTATTAATTTTTTTTTATTTATTGAATACTTTTTTGATTTSATATTTGATTTTCACGCGCGTATTGTCTAAACTGATTGTCTGATTGTATGACTACATCGGTGATCATATTCTTTGCATATATTATAAAAGTTTTGTTTTGTCACAATATATTAATATCTCATTCATAAATAATATATATATTATTTATTTATTTAAAAATAATTAATAATAGCAARAGAGAGAGAGAGAGAGAGAGAGAGAGAGAGAGAGAGAGAGAGAGAGAGAGAGAGAGATAGCGGGTTAGATAATAAGTAGGTTAAAGTGTGTGTGAGATACAAAAATTAAAAAAAAGTAAAATTAAATAATTGTATGTTTTATTTGTAATTTTGATAAAATAAAAATATATTACTTTTTAAGTCGCATAATAAAATGTGAATGAACTACTAGTATTTATTACTRTAGTTACTATCGTTTAAGTGTTTTATGTACAGATAAGTCAAAAATGAAAATTTGCATCACATTTAAAAAAAAATCAATTGATAGTAACTAAAAAATAATGATTAAAACAAACAAATAATAGTTTTTAAAATCAAAATGTTTATACAATGAAAATATATGACAAACTAAATACTCTCTACATATGAATAATCATCAGTAGATTATTATTTATATTTTTTTAGTATTTGTTATTAATTTTATATTAATTATGAATATTATAATTAGATACTTAAGTTATATTTAATAATGAATTGTATTATTAAAAAATATAAATTATTTAATATTGTAAATATCATGTTTGTGTGTTAAATRTAAAATACTGTATAAGTAGTGATAATTTTATATTTTTAAAAACCTTTAAGTATATTAAATAATTTTAATACTCATATTTTAACTAAATAAATATATAACATAATTGATAATAACTAAAAATAATGATTTATTAATACAAATAGTATAAACAAAACAAACWAATAATAGATTTTTAAAATCAAAATCTTTATACAATGAAAATATATGACAAACTAAATACTCTCTACATATGAATAATCATCATTAGACCCGTTGTTTCTTTTGAGTTATGCATAAACATTGGGTAATTTTAAACCAAATCGTTCAATATTTCGTTGACGTTCAACCAAATTGACGCCAACATTACGCCACCGATAGATTGGTGTTTTATTGATAATCGGCAAAAACATTGTCCGCCAATTGTTAATTAAGGCAAAAGCTGGATGATTTTTGACTACTGTCGGTCTCCACTGATTCAATTGATCGGCAGTTAAATCAATAAGATTTACACATGGCTTTTTATTAGAATCTTTATGAAAATAGTAGATCATTGGTGGACTCAATTGGTTTTTGATCCACGATTGCTGATAATTTACCGAACATTCACCGACCAATTGATACAATGTAGTGGCTGTCGACCAATTTGTTTCGTCTAAACAAATGAAAACCATGAAAATGTCAAAAAATAAATTGTTGTCACAACGATTGGTCGATAGAGAGAACAGTAAGTGACCGACCACTTTGTTTTTGAACTTGTGCTCATAGATCAAAGCATCGTTGATATCGGCCAATACCATCACCGGTTGATATGAATGAACTGGATTTGGTTGGCCTAACAAATCAGTGGACAATTGTATTGAATCCAATTCAAGTACTTTTGGGCAATACTCCGATACAGTATACCAGCCGTATATGTATGACTTTAATTGGCCGGTATTTAATGGTTGACAATCCTTACGCAAGATGTTTATATATTGTACGCCTTCGGGTATAATATGAATAGTTTTCCGATAGGGTGTGTTTCTTATAAATCTAGTCAAATCAAATATACCGCCGAATAGATTTGTCAGCTCTAAACTGCCATCGCAACAGAAATAAGTACTCTCTTTAAGCAAAGAATTGTTAGATTTCTTTGAATCCAAGTATTCACTAATACATAGGTAGCCATCGTTGCCGACGAGAAACATATAGCGATCAGTTAATCGGTAATTATAATCGGGTATTCGATCAAATTGGGTGGTAATCATTTGATCCATCGGCTGATTGAATGCCGCGTGTATACCGATAACTGACTGGTCGTAGCCATCTAACAGGTATTTGATTACWATAGAACATGACCGYTTTTTAATTGTCGATTGAATAAAACACATTAAAATTGCCGAATGTGTCGAACAGTTAGCTTTTTTAATGTCAGTACTTCTTTCAAAAATAAGGACACTTCGAGTGTCAGTCTTAATTCGTTTTGATTCCATGAGTGCGAGATATATGCCTATTGTGTAGCCCTCAGGAAAATTTATTAGCGGGCGATGGTTTGGTGTCATCAGTACTGGAAATACTGAATCTCGCATCTGATATATRTGTTCTACTTGTGGTACGAGTGTCGAGGAATCAATGATTATAAGTTGTTTATTGTCTTTTTCATACAAACATATGACAGACTCATGAATGACCTGATCATTGACTTCCACTTGTTTTGTAATTTGTATCAATTGATCGAAATAATTGATAGGCGTTTGTCTTCTTTCTATTCCTGGTGTCCCAAACACTTCCGCCACAATAATCGGTTCATTTGTTTGCAGATCTTTTTGCTGAACTGTTGACTGAAACTCTTGATCTCTGAGTCCAATCTCTTCCCTTCCGTAAACCGATCGAAGTATTCCTGGCTTTCGATATAATAGTTTTGGATAGTTTGCCATTTTTATTGATTGATTGGTTGTTTATTTGTCTCACTTCTTGTGGATCAAATAGTTAATGTATTTTTGTTTGTTTTGTTTATTGATGTTTTTTGTCGTTTATTTAAACGAAATACTGAAAAAATAACGATTTAAAAAAAAATAAATATTAATGTAATTTGAAATTTGAAAATCAATGAAATTTATTTATTTATTGAAAATTGCATTTGATTTTCACGAGTAATACGTTTAAACTGATTGTATGACTAACTCATAACAAGTGTTATATTATTTGCATTATATTGAACAAACAATTAAACAAATCAATGACTTTATTGTTATTTTGTTTTTGTTTTAAAGTTTATTGATGTTTTTTGTCGTTTATACTGAAAAAATAACGATTAAAAAAAAAATATTAATGTAATTTGAAATTTGAAAATCAATGAAATTTATCAATTTATAACAATCTATTTTTGTGAATATTTTGATTTGTTTTTTTTATATCGCTATCATCTATGAAAACAAACAAACAAAATAATCTTTTTAGTTTTTAATATGAGTTTATTAATAATTATTGCTTAATCTAAGAAAAAATAATTTCAATTATTTTTTTTTGTATTTTAATCTAATTTATTATTTATATATTTTTAGTATTTGTTATTAATTTTATATTATTTATGAATATTAAAGTTAGATATTTAAGATATATTTATTATATTTATTGTTTTGACGTATCCTTTGTCGTTCAAAATAAAATAATAATGTTTTAGATGTTATAAATTACCGATAATTATATATTTATAACCACATACAGTATATTTTTTATATTTTTAATACTCATATCTTATTAAACATATTATTTTTTAATTGAATAAATATATTAAAAAATTGATAATAACTAAAAAAAATATTGATTTATTAATAAAAATAATGCAAACAAAACAAACAAATAATAATTTATGAAATCTGAAATCTGAAATGTTTTACAACCAATATATATGACAAACCAAATACACTATACATATGATATATATATTGTATCAGTTCTTCTCTGGCTTTTGAAATACACCGTAATCTTTGGGAAATTTGAAATCAAATATTTGAATAAGTCGTTGACGTTCAGGCAAATTGACGCCAACATTAAGCCAACCATTGACTGGTGTTGTATTGATAAACGGCAAATATATTTGCAGCCAATTGTTAATATATGCAAAATATGTTAGTTTTTTAACGTTTTTTCGCCACCGATTCGATAGTTCAGTACTTAATTCAATCATTTTAACAGATGGCTTAGTTTGAGAGAATTGGTCAAAATAGATAATCTTCGGAGCAGTCAGTTGTGATCTAATCCACGATTGTTGATACTGAACCCTACATTCGCCGACCAATTGATACAATGAAGTAGAAGTCGACCAATTGGTTTCGTCTAAACAGATGAATACAATGATAATGTCTTCGAAGTAATTTTTGTCGTTATGAGTGTGCGATAGAGAGAACAGTATGTGACCGACCACTTCTTGGTTGTTGGGCTTTTTGAATTCATAGATCAATGCATCGTTGATATCGGCCAATATCATCACCGGTTGATAATCATGAACTGGATTTGGTTGGTCTAACAAATCAGCGGAAAGTTGTATTGAATCCAATTCAAGTACTTTTGGGTCATAATCCGACACAAAATACCAGCCGTATATGTATGACTTTATTTGATCGGTATTTAATGATTGACAATCATTACGCATGATATGAATATATTGTACGCCTTCGGGTATTATATGAATAGTTTTCCGATAGGGTATGTTTGGGATCCATTGAATCAAATCAAATTTACCGGCGAATGTATTTACGAGATCTAAATATCCGTCGCACAAGAAATAGGTGTTCTCTTTAAGTAAAGAATTGGTAAAATTGTTTGAACTCCAGTTTTCGCTGATACAGAGGTAACCATCGTTGCCGACGAGAAACATATATCGATTAGTCAATCGGTGATTCCAATCGGGCATTCGATCAAATTCGATGGTTATCTTTTGATCGATTGGCTGATTGAGTGCCGCGTGTAGACCGATAACTGACTGTTGATAACCATCTAACAGGTAAGTGATTAGACGAGCACCCGATCGTTTTTTTATTATCGATTGAACAAAACAAATCAAAGCTGCCGCATGAGTCGTACAGTTGACTTTTGGTATGTCTGTACGACTGTTAAAAACAAGGACAGTCCGATTTTCAATCTTAATTCGTTTTGATTTTATGAGTGCGAGATATATGCCTGTAGTGTAGCCCTCAGGAAATTCAAGAAGCGGCTGATAGTTTGGTGTCATTAGTACTGGAAATACTGAATCACGCATCAGATATGTTATTATTTGGGGGGCTTTTGATGCCAGTGTCGTGGAATCAATGATTATAATTTGTTTTTTGTCTCTTTCGTACCAACATACGACAGATCCATGAATAACCTGATCATTGACTTTCACTTGTCCTGTAATTTCTATCAATTTATCGAAATAATTGATTGGCGGTTGTCTTGTCTGTACTCCTGGTGTTCCAAACATTTCCGCCACAATAATCGGTTCGTTTGTTTGCAGATTTCTTTGTTGAACAGTTGACTCAAACTCATGATCTCTGAGTCCAATCACTTCCCTTCCGTAAACCGATCGAAGTATTCCTGGTTTTCGATATAATAGTTTTGGAATGTTTGCCATTTTGATTGATTGATTAGTTGTTTATTTGTCTCACTTCTTGTGGATCAAATAGTTCTTGAATTTTGTTTGTTTTGTTTATTGAATTTTATTTTTCGTTTATTAAAACGAAATACTGAAATATAACGATTTAAAAAAAATTAAATATTGCTGTAATAATACTGTAATAAAAAATAATATTTTTTAGTATTCATTTCATTTATTTATTGAATACTGCATTTGATTTTCACGCGCGTATTGTTTAAACTGATTGTCTGATTGTATGACAAACTTGTGATCATATTCTTTGTATATATCAAAAAAAGTTTTCTTTTGTAAAAATAACAATCCATTACTATCTAATGAATAATATACTATAATATATACAGTATATTATCACTGCATATATTAAAATAGTTTTGTGTTTTGAATATATAGATCCAGCATTGTTTGGATCCAGCAATATATTAATATCTCATCCATAAATAATATTTATATAAAATTATATTAAAATTTATTTATTTATTAATCTATTTAACTTATATATTTAAAAAATAATTAATAATAACAAGAGAGAGAGAGAGAGAGAGAGAGAGAGAGAGAGAGAGAGAGAGAGAGAGCGGGTTAGATAATAAGTAGGTGAAAGTGAGTGTGAGAAAGTAAAATTAAATAATTGTATGTTTTATTTGTAATTTTGATAAAATAAAAATATATCGTTTCATATATTTGTTGTACAGATAAGTCAAAAATGAAAATTTGCATTACATTTTTAAAAAAATCAATTGATAATAACTAAAAAATAATGATTAAAACAAACAAACAATAGTTTTTTAAAATCAAAATGTTTATACAATGAAAATATATGACAAACTAAATACTCTCTACATATTTATATCATTAGACCCGTTGTTTCTTTTGAGTTACGCCATAAAAATTGGGTAATTTTAAACTAAACACTTCAATATTTCGTTGACGTTCAGCCAAATTGACGCCTACATTAAGCCAACCATTGATTGGTGTTGTATTGATAAACGGCAAAAAATTTGTCCGCCAATTGTTAGTTAAGGCAAAAGCTGGAAAAGGTTTATCTAATCTCGGTTTCCATCGATTCAATTGGTCGGCAGTTAATTCAATAAGATTTACACAAGGCTTTTGATTAGAATTTTTATCAAAATAGTAGATCATTGGTGGACTCATTTGGTTTTTGATCCACGATTGCTGATAATTTACCGAACATTCACCGACCAATTGATACAATGTAGTGGCTGTCGACCAATTAGTTTCGTCTAAACAAATGAAAACCATGAAAATGTCAAAAAATAAATTGTTGTCACAATGATTGGTCGATAGAGAGAACAGTAAGTGACCGACCACTTGGTTTTTGAACTTGTATTCGTAGATCAAAGCATCGTTGATATCGACCAATACCATCATCGGTTGATATGAATGAACTGGAATGGGTTGGCCTAACAAATCAGTGGACAATTGTATTGAATCCAATTCAAGTACTTTTGGGATATAATCCGATACAGTATACCAACCAATTATATATGACTTTAATTGAACGGTATTTAGTGGTTGACAATCCTTACGATAGATATTTATATATTGTACGCCTTCGGGTATAATATGAATAGTTTTCCGATAGGGTATGTTTCTTATAAATCTAGTCAAATCAAATTTACCGCCGAATAGATTAGTCAGTTCTAAGCAACCGTCGCAACAGAAATAAGTCCTCTCTTTAAGCAAAGAATTGTTAAATTTCTTTGAATCCAAGTATTCATTAATACATAGATAGCCATCGTTGCCGATGAGAAACATATAGCGATTAGTCAATCGGTGATCATAATCGGGTATTCGATCAAATTGGGTGGTAATCATTTGATCAATTGGCTGATTGAGTGCCGCGTGTATACCGATAACTGACTGGTCGTAGCCATCTAACAGGTATTTGATTACAATAGCACATGACCGTTTTTTAATTGTCGATTGAATAAAACACATTAAATTTGCCGAATGTGTCGAACAGTTAGCTTTTTTAATCTCAGTAGGGCTTTCATAAATAAGAACACTCCGAGTGTCAGTATTAATTAGTTTTGATTTCATGAGTGCGAGATATATGCCTGTTGTGTAGCCCTCGGGAAAACTTGTTAGCTGGCGATGGTTTGGTGTCATCAGTACTGGAAATACTGAATCTCGCATCAGATATATATGTTCTACTTGTGGTATGAGTGTCGAGGAATCAATTATTATAAGTTGTTTTTTGTCTTTTTCGTACCAACATATGACAGACCCATGAATGACCTGATCATTGACTTGTATTTGTCCTGTAATTTGTATCAATTGATCGAAATAATTGATTGGCGGTTGTCTTGTTTGTATTCCTGGTGTCCCAAACACTTTCGCCACAATAATCGGTTCATTTGTTTGCAGATCTTTTTGCTGAACAGTTGACTCAAATTCTTGATCTCTGAGCCCAATCTCTTCCCTTCCGTAAACCGATCGAAGTATTCCTGGCTTTCGATATAATAGTTTTGGATTGTTTGCCATTTTTATTGATTGATTGGTTGTTTGTTTGTATCACTTCTTGTGGATCAAATAGTTAATGTATTTTTGTTTGTTTTGTTTATTGATGTTTTTTGTCGTTTATTTAAACGAAATACTGAAAAAATAACGATTTAAAAGGCTGTTCAATAGTATAGCTCCCACTTGTTGAGCACGCGATTATTATTTCCATATATTTATATGTATTTTAATTTAGTTTAGGTTAGGTTAGGTCACGTGCGATTTTTTAAATTTAACGTTAAAACTGTATTAAATAATAATCGCGTGCTCAACAAGTGGGAGCTATACTATAGAATCCCATTTAAAAAAAATAAATATTAATGTAATTTGAAATTCGAAAATCAATGAAATTTATTTATTTATTAAAAATTACATTTGATTTTCACGAGTAATACGTTTTGTATGACTAACTCATAACAAGTGTTATATTATTTGCATTATATTTCTATAAGAAAAAACAATTAAACAAATCAATGACTTTCAATATAATATTCCTGGCTTTCGATGTAATAGTTTTGGATTGTTTGCCATTTTGATCGTTTGGTTGTTTGTCTCACTTCTTGTGGATCAAACTGTTTGTTTTGTTTATTGAATTTTGTTTGTCATTTATTTAAACAAAATACAGTAAAGAATAACGATTTAACGATATTTTTAAATATTAATGTAATTAATTGAGAATTAAATTAATGAAATAATATTTATTTTATTTATTGAATAATGCATTTGATTTTCACGCGTGTATTGTCTAAACTGATTGTATGACAGCTCGTGACCATATTGTTTGCATATATTTATTAATATCGTTATATAGTGTTATATATATGTCATACAGATTAGTCAAAAATGTAAATTTGCATTACATTTAAAAAAACTTCAAATTAAACAATGATATAAATGATTATAAATGTATTTTATAAGGACTCACATTGTTAACTGATTTGATTCACTTATATATATTCACTTATATTACTGGTTAGTTTAGTTTAGGTTAGTTTAGTATTGTTAGGTTAGGTGAGTCCTTATAAAATACATTTATTCACAAATTAATTATTTCATAATATCATAATTATTATTTATTTCATCTATTTTTGTGAATATTTTGTTTTTATTTTTTATATCGCAATCATCTATGAAAACAAACAAAGAAAAATCGAGGAATCAATGATTATAACTTTATTGTCTTTTTCTTACCAACGTATGACAGATCCATGAATGACCTGATCATTGACTTCTACTTGTCCTGTAATTTGTATCAATTGATCGAAATAATTGATTGGCGGTTGTCTTGTCTGTACTCCTGGTGTTCCAAACACTTCCGCCACAATAATCGGTTCGTTTGTTTTCAGATCTTTTTGTTGAACAGTTGACTGAAACTCTTGATCTCTGAATCCAATCTCTTCCCTTTCATAAACCTTACGAATTCAATTGAATAAATACTGTATATTAAAAAATTGATAATAACTAAAATGTATGCTTTGTCGTTCAAAATAAAATGTTTTAGATGTTATAAATAAAATTACCGATAATTATATATTTATAACCACATACAGTATATTTTTTATATTTTTAATACTCATATCTTATTAAACATATTATTTTTTAATTGAATAAATATATTTAAAAAATGATAATAACCAAAAAAATATAATGATTTATTAATAAAAATAATGCAAACTTAACAAATAAATAATAATTTATGAAATCTGAAATGTTTTACAATCAAAATATATGACAAACCAAATACACTATACATATGATATATATATATATATTGTATATAATATATAACCCATCAGTTCTTCTCTGGCTTTTGAAATACACCGTAATCTTTGGGAAATTTGAAATCAAATATTTGAATAAGTCGTTGACGTTCAGGCAAATTGACGCCAACATTAAGCCAACCATTGACTGGTGTTGTATTGATAAACGGCAAATATATTTGCAGCCAATTGTTAATATATGCAAAATATGTTAGTTTTTTAACGTTTTTTCGCCACCGATTCGATAGTTCAGTACTTAATTCAATCATATTAACAGATGGCTTAGTTTGAGAGTTTTGGTCAAAA
This sequence comes from Oppia nitens, assembly GCF_028296485.1. NCBI lineage: Eukaryota > Metazoa > Arthropoda > Arachnida > Sarcoptiformes > Oppiidae > Oppia > Oppia nitens. Next base: position 941,836 of record NW_026533194.1, on the reverse strand, counting down.
TAGATAATCTTCGGAGCAGTCAGTTGTGATCTAATCCACGATTGTTGATACTGAACCCTACATTCACCGACAATTTGATACAATGAAGTAGAAGTCGACCAATTGGTTTCGTCTAAACAGATGAATACAATGATAATGTCTTCGAAGTAATTTTTGTCGTTATGAGTGTGCGATAGAGAGAACAGTATGTGACCGACCACTTCTTGGTTGTTGGGCTTTTGGAATTCATAGATCAATGCATCGTTGATATCGGCCAATATCATCACCGGTTGATAATCATGAACTGGATTTGGTTGATCTAACAAATCAGCGGACAGTTGTATTGAATCTAATTCGAGTACTTTTGGGTCATAATCCGATACAGTATACCAGCCGTATATGTATGACTTTATTTGATCGGTATTTAATGATTGACAATCATTACGCATGATATGAATATATTGTACGCCTTCGGGTATTATATGAATAGTTTTCCGATAGGGTATGTTTGGGATCCATTGAATCAAATCAAATTTACCGGCGAATGTATTTACGAGATCTAAATATCCGTCGCACAAGAAATAGGTGTTCTCTTTAAGTAAAGAATTGGTATAACTGTTTGAACTCCAGTTTTCGCTGATACAGAGGTAGCCATCGTTGCCGACGAGAAACATATATCGATTAGTCAATCGGTGATTCCAATCGGGCATTCGATCAAATTCGATGGTAATCTTTTGATCAATTGGCTGATTGAGTGCCGCGTGTAGACCGATAACTGACTGTTGATATCCATYTAATAGATAAGTGATTAAACGAGCACCCGATCGTTTTTTAATTATCGATTGAACATAACAAATCAAATTTGCCGAATGTGTTGAACAGACAGTTTTTTTAATATCTTTACGATTGTTTACGATAAGGACAGTCCTATTTTCAATCGGAATTTTTATGCATCTCATGAGACCAAGAAATATGCCTGTAGTGTAGTCCCTGGGAAAACATGCTAACGGCTGATGGTTTTTAGTCATCAGTACTGGAAATATGGAATCACGCATCAGATATGTCAGAATTTGTGGTGCTTTTGATGACAGTGTCGACGAATCAATTTTTATAAGTTTTTGTTTTGTGTCCTTTTCGTACCAACAAATCAGAGATCCATGAATGACCTCATCATTGACTTTCACTTGTCCTGTAATTTCTATCAATCGATCGAAATAATTGATTGGCGGTTGTCTTCTTTGTACTCCTGGTGTTCCAAACACTTCCGACACAATAATCGGTTCGTTTGTTTGAAAGTTTCTTTGTTGAACAGTTAACTCAAACTCTTGATCTCTGAGTCCAATCTCTTCCCTTCCGTAAACCGATCGAAGTATTCCTGGCTTTCGATATAATAGTTTTGGAATGTTTGCCATTTTTATTGATTGAATGTTTGTTTGTCTCACTTCTTGTGGATCAAATAGTTCTTGTATTTTGTTTATAGAATTTTGTTTGTCGTTTATTTAAATGAAATACTGATACAAAATAATTAAATATAACTATAATCATAATTTAATTAATGAAATAATATTGAATATCTATTTGAATACTGCATTTGATTTTCACGCGCGTATTGTCTAAACTAATTGTCTGATAAATTTATCATCAGATTATTGTGTGATCATATTTTTGCATATATTTATTAACATTTATATTAACATACAAGAGTTATTTGTCAAGTTTTGGCAACATTTGGCAACATTGACTTCTACTTGTCSTGTAATTTGTATCAATTGATCGAAATAATTGATTGGCGGTTGTCTTGTCTGTACTCCTGGTGTTCCAAACACTTCCGCCACAATAATCGGTTCATTTGTTTTCAGATCTTTTTGTTGAACAGTTGACTGAAACTCTTGATCTCTGAGCCCAATCTCTTCCTTCCCGTAAACCGATCGAAGTATTCWTGGCTTTCGATATAATAGTTTTGGATTGTTTGCCATTTTTRTTGATTGAWTGGTTGTTTGTTTGTCTCACTWCTTGTGGATCAAAAGTTAATTTATTTGTTCACATTTGTAAACAATGACTTCAATATAATAATTATTATTTATTTCATCTATTTTTTTGTGAATATTTTGTTTGTGTTTTTTATATCGCTATCATTTACAGTATGAAAACAAATAAACAAACTAAACTTTTTAAAATGAAATGACAATTTAAAATTAAAATGATTTTATTAATTATTATTTATTCATCTAAAAAAAAAATTATTTCAATTAATTTTTGTATTTTAATATAATTTATTATTTATTTTTTTTAGTATTTGATATTAATTTTGTTAATATTTATGATTGTTGATGATGAAATTAGATAATTAAGATATATTTAATAATTTTAATGAATTRTATTATTAAAGAAATATTAATTATTTAATATTCTAAWTATCATATTTGTGTGTTAAATGAAATATATAAGTACCGATAATTTTATTTTTTTTAGAAAATCTTTCAGTATATTAAATATTTTTAATCTTATATCTTTTTAAATATATTTATAATTTTTATATAAATAAATATATAACATAAATGATAATAACTAGAAAATAATGTTTTATTAATATAAATAAGTTGGTAAACAAAACAAACAWATAATAGTTTTTTAAAATGAAAATATATGACAAACCAAATACTYTATACATATSTCTAATCATYAGTAGACCCGATGTTTCTTTTGAGTTACGCCGTAATCATTGGGTAACTTTAAACCAAACACTTCAATACATTTATGACGTTCAGCCAAATTGACGCCAACATTAAGCCAACAATTGATTGGCGTTGTATTGATAATCGGCAAAAATATTGTCCGCCAATTTTCAATGGAGGCAAAATCAGGCAAAGGTTTATCTAATCTCGGTCTCCACCGATTCAATTGATCAGCAGTTAAATCAATTAGATTTACAGCTGGTTTTAGATAAGATTTTTTATCTAAAAATAAGATCTTYGGTGCATTCAATTGGTTTTGGATTCTCGATTGCTTATACTCTGCCGAACATTGACCGACAAATTGATACAAAGTAGTGGCTGTCGACCAATTAGTTTCGTCTAAACAAATGAAAACCATGAAAATGTCGTAAAATAAATAGTGGTCGCAATGATTGTACGATAGAGAGAACAGTAAGTGACCGAYCAATTGGTTGTTGAACTTGTATTCATAGATCAAAGMATCGTTGATATCGGCCAATAACATCATCGGTTTATATGAATGAACTGGATTTGATTGGCCTAACAAATCAGTGGACAATTGTATTGAATCCAATTCAAGTACTTTTGGGCAATAATCCGATACAGTATACCAGCCGTATATGTATGACTTTAATTGGCAATTGGGTGCTAAACGAATAAGATATATATATTGAACGCCTTCGGGTATAATCAGAATAGTTTTCCTGTAAGATATGTCTGTTTTAAATCTGATTAAATCAARTTTACCGCCGAAGACATTTCTCAGTTCTAATCTACCGTCGCAACAGAAATAGGTGTTCTCTTTAAGCAAAGAATTGAAATATTTCTTCTGTGAAGTTGATTCCCACCATTCGTTAATACATAGGTAACCATCGTTGCCGACGAGAAACAAATAGCGATCACTCAATCGGTGATTCCAATCGGGTATTCTTTCAAATTCGGTGGTAATAATTTTATTAATTGACTGATTCAGTGACGCGTGTATACCGATAACTGACTGGTCGTAGCCATCCAACAGGTAATCGATTACAAACACGAGACCGATTTTTAACTATAGATTGAATAAAACAAATCAAATTTGCCGCATGTGTCGAACAGTTGACATTTGATATGTCTGTACCGTAGTTAAAAATCTGGACAGTCCTATTTTCAATCTTATTTTGTTTGGATTTTATGAGTCCAAGATATATGCCTGAAGTGTAGCCGTCGGGAAATTCAAGTAGCGGCTGATGGTTTGCTGTCATCAGTACTGGAAATATTGAATCTCGCATCTGATATATATGTTCGGCTAAAGTTCGTTATATGTAACCCATTTGTTGTTGAAATTTCACGCTCGCTGTTATAACCATAAAGTTTATGACAAATGCTATCAATTACTTTAGGTTAGGTTAGGTTAGGTTGGGGTGGGTGTAGAGGTTAGGAAGTGGCGTATGTGGAGGGATGGAACGGGAGGTGAGGGCTGGTATGTAAAACTTGTTAAATTGTCATTTTAATAGCGTTTAAAACTTGAACAACAAATGGGTTACATATACCGATTCTGTTCCATATGTTCTACTTGTGGTACGAGTGTCGAGGAATCAATGATTATAAGTTGTTTATTGTCTTTTTCGTTCCAACATATGACAGACCCATGAATGACCTGATCATTGACTTCTACTTGTCGTGTAATTTGTATCAATTGATCGAAATAATTGATTGGCGGTTGTCTTGTTTGTACTCCTGGTGTCCCAAACACTTCCGCCACAATAATCGGTTCATTTGTTTTCAGATCTTTTTGTTGAACAGTTGACTGAAACTCTTGATCTCTGAGTCCAATCTCTTCCCTTCCGTAAACCGATCGAAGTATTCCTGGCTTTCGATATAATAGTTTTGGATTGTTTGCCATTTTTATTGATTGATTGGTTGTTTGTTTGACTCACTTCTTGTGGATCAAATAGTTCTTGTATTTTGTTTGTTTGTTTTGTTTATTGAATTTTGTTTATCGTTTATTTAAACAAAATACTGAAAAAATTACGATTTTTACAAAATTTAACTCAAATCATAATTTAATTAATGATATAATATTGAATTTCTATTTGAATACTGCTTTTGATTTTCACGCGCGTATTGTCTAAACTGATTGTCTGATAAATTTTATCATCAGATGATTGTGTGACCAACTCGTGAYCATATTTTTTGCATATATTTATTTATATCGTTTAAATAATTTTGTGATTTGTTAGCGAAAGCACCGGAATATTCGTGAAGTCGATCGGCGTTTCAATGCTTTGAATACCGCTTTGCAATCAAATGTATGGTATGTTAGGCAAAGAAATATCGAGAACTCAGTGAAGGTTAAGCAGTGAAGTGTGCGTACAATACATACAATTAAAACGTTAACTTTTCTATACATTTCTAGAAAATTTTGGTTTCACTGCAAAACACTATATAAGTCTTGCAGTGAAAGCAATGCGAGTATCGATTGAAACAAATTTTCAGTAAAACTATAAAACTTTTAGTACACTATAAAAGCTATATAACAATAATACTGTATTTCTCATTGAATTTGTGATTATATTAATTGCAATTAAATAATAATGTCTTTGAATCTGTATTTGCCGTATCGCTCGGCTGTTTGTCGCCGAAATCAACAATTGTTTGATTGGCCGCAGAGTTTGTTTGGTTTTGATTTACATGAGTTGGACGACCACTGGAACCGATCAATGAGTCAAATGAATCAAATTGCTGGATCATCACAAGTGTCCAACACTGGCGATAAGTTTTCAGTTAAGTTAGACGTCAGTCACTTTAAACCAGAAGAAATTGAAGTCAAAACTATTGGCAATAGTATTCAAATTCATGGCAAACACGAAGAAAGAAGTGATACTCACGGATGGATTGCACGAGAGTTCACCCGACGGTACGCTTTGCCCGATGGCTGCAAAGCCGAGGACGTGATATCAAGTCTTAAGCCGAATGGTGTGCTAACTATTGAGGCCACGAAAGAACAGTTGCCACCAATCAGTGGTGTTGAACGTGTGGTTCCCATCGCTATTACCGAAGGAGACAAACAATAAATTAGGTTTTTTGGTCATTAAAATTATTTTATTCAAAATATTTGATTTATTTGTTTATCAATTATTTAATTGATTTAAAACTATTATAATCAATAACATATAAACTGTATTACTTTATAATATTAAAATTAGTTTACTTCATGTATTACTAATCTGATATATTTTTTTTAATTAATAAAATAAATTTAAAAATAAATAAAAGTTTATCTAATTTTTAGAAATAAATTTATATAATTGTGATTTTTTTATTTGTAATATATATAAAAAAAATCTAAATATTTAATTATTAAATAATAATCATATGATATATTTATATAGAAAAATATTATATATTGATTTTTACTCTAATTACATAAAAATTTTTATAAGTATTATTTTTAAAACATTACATAATATCATTTAAATATGTAAATTATTAAAAAAATGTTTGTAATAGTAATTTGTATATATATTTTTTTAAAAATACCATAAGTGAAAAAATATTCCAATTGAACATGGTACTTTCCTAGAAATGGTTTATTGGTATATATTTAAAAAAAATTACTATACATTTTCATTGTAAAATTGTCTTAATAATTGTTGTATGTATTAATTAATCGCATAGTAAATTGCAATAGTCTATGATTTAGTATTAATTGAATTTAACATTGAATTAATGTATAAACAAATATATAGTAAACAAATGTAAATATTATTTATGAATACACAGTATATTAGACTAATATTATATGAGTAATGTTTGTCGAGTATTGAGTAGAATATTGGAGAACATGTTATGCATTGATATTTTATAGTAATTTTTTGAAAATAATTAAATAGCTTATAAACTATAAGTTATATAATATTATATACATTTAAAAAAAATTACTATATATTTTCATTATAAAATTATCAATAATTGTTTTAATGAATGTATTAATTAATCTCATAGTAAATCGCAATAGTCTATGATATAGTGTAGCATTGAATTACTGTATAAACAAATATATAGTAAACACATATACAGTATATGAATACTGTTTGCGAGTATTGAGTAGAATATTGGAGAACATGTTATGCATTGATATGTTGTGAGAGAGTGTGTAATGCAATGGAATATTCCACTCATTACTCGATTCGCAATACAATACATATATAAAGCAATTAAGTTATAGACTATTATTAACAGTAATAGCAGTCAAACTATAGTTTGAAATTTTTTGAATAAAGTTATCAATAAATTGTTTCATATATATTGTCTCATAACTAATATTGTGATTATAATTATTGTTTTAAAATAATGGCTTTGGATATGTTTTTTCCGTATCGTTCAGCTGTTAGACGACGATATCCATCGGATTTGTTTGATTGGCCGCAGAGTATGTTTGGACAACACTTTGGTCTCGATTGTCGTGATTTTGATCAATCAATGAGTCAATTGAATCAACTCTCGGGATCATCACATGTGGCCAACACTGGCGACAAGTTTTCCGTGAAGTTAGACGTCAGTCATTTCAAACCCGAAGAAATTGAAGTCAAAACTATTGGCAATTATGTTGAAATTCATGGCAAACACGAAGAAAGAAGTGATAGTCACGGATGGATTTCACGAGAGTTTACCCGACGCTATGTTTTGCCCGATGGATGCAAAGCCGAGGACGTGATGTCAAGTCTTAAGCCGAATGGTGTGCTGACTATTGAGGCTAAGAAAGAACAGTTGCCACCAATCAGTGGTGTTGAACGTGTGGTTCCCATCGCTATTACCGATGAAGAAAAACAAACAAAATAAACATTTTGATCAATGATTTAAACTTTAATTTTTTGATAATTATATTTTAATCCGATTAATTAACAATTATTTGTTTGTATTTGTTTTAAAGTTAATATTATAAATAAATTAGTAATTACAATTATTAAAACTGGTTGTATTGAAAACAACATTAACTGTTTTCAAATATAATATTTTTTTTGTATCTTTTAAAAATTTATTATGATTATTAATTACATAATATTATAATGTTATGATATCTTATTATTAAAAGTTTTATATTTAAATAAAATTTCTTTCTTATGTTTATTGTTATCGTGTTTTATTGTTACTAAAATTAATTATGCATTTATTTAATCAAATACTGTATATTAATTTCATTCAACAAATGAGAACCTGTAGGCCATGACAAGCACTGGAATATTCCATGATATTTGAATACCAGTGCTCAGGTATACTACTATAATATACTATATGATACTATATCTATGCATATATAATATAAACATTAGTTTATGGTATACTTATGTATTATATAATATAGTATTGATTGTTGTTTCTAGAAATCATGTTTTACTCGACAAACAACACAATGTTACTAATGTTTTGACGGCAATGTTTAATATTATTGTGACCTTGATACTATAAATATATACAGAAATATATTTATATCTATATAACTATTAAAAACTGTGCAAAATGTTATTACTATTAAACTATATAAATACAATTAACAACTAATTAGTATAAAATAAGTATTAATTTTAGATTATTATAAATATCAATGTAATTAATTTTATTGTCAATAATTAAATAAATATTAAATATAAATAAGATATATATATTAAAATACATAGTTATTAAAATAATTATATTATTATTAAAAAAAAAATATTTAATAATTTCAAATTTATACAAAATATTAGTAAAAAAATGGTTTTCAATAGTTAAATGATTGGTCAATAATATTTGATGGGAACCGTTCGTTCCGCTACCAAAACTGACGGTTGTTTCAGCTGTTTGTTGGCCTCAATAATCAGCCAACCGTTCGGTAAAAGACTGGACACTACGTTCTCGGGATAGTAGCCATCGGGCAGAGCGTAGCGGCGGTTGAACTCACGTACGTCTGGCCATCTGTGGTCCGACTTTTTGCTGTTACTATTATTTCGGTTGTGTTTGCAATGAATTTGCACACACGAGCCAACTGTTTTGACCTCAATCTCGTCGGGTTTATATTTACTGACGTCTAACTGTATGACAAACTTATTATTGTTGTTGTCGTCATCATCATCGGTGCCAGTGTTGGTCACAACTCCCGATTGTTTAGGCATCGATTGTCGCCACAGATCGTGATAATCGCGATCGACGGTGTCGGGCATATTCTGTGGCCAATAAGAAAAATGTGGCGAACCATAGATGGAAAGCTGATCCATTTGAAAGTTTTGAACTACTTATAAATTACAAACAAATTTAATGATATCTGAAAATATTATATGAAAATATTTCATCAAAATAATTTATAACTATGCTATTGGAGTGTAAGTTGCAATTTATATACAGTTTACCAATAATTTTTTTTGTTGTATAACCGTATTGCGCACTGATAGTAAAAAACAGGTACATTATTGTTAAATAAATATCTCTTACAGCTATATTAAATACCTGAGCTCACACTCATATTACTGTGACTAATCAAAAAAAATATAAATATGTTAGAAAAATAATAAATTATATTTCATAACTGTTGTATATCACGTTTACATATATACAGTATATATATATATATATATATATATATATATATATATTTAAAAAAACAAACAATACTTTAACTACCGGTAAACAACACTAGGACCTTGAATAATAACACAAATAAATCACATATTGAATAAAATTTAAAACTAAAAAAAAAAAAGATTTTAAAACATAAAAAGTTATTCAATAAATAAAACACACAAAAATATGGTCACGATTTGGTTCATTGGCGACGGGCCTCAAAAATTTTTTTGACAGATTTTGACAATTGGCGGACTACGGATGTTTTTTTGGCCGATTATCAATACAATACCCGTGTTGAATGGTTGGCCCAATGTTGGCGTCAATTTGGCTGACCCTAAACGATAGTTATTCAAATGTTTGGCTTATAATTTCCCAATTATTATGGCATAACTCATAGGCCAGAGAAGATATACCACGGATCAACTGTTGATTATACTTATAAATACAGTATATTTATAGTGTATTTGGTTTGTTTAAAACATTTTGATTTTAGAAATTACTATTATTAGTATTATTACTCTAGTTTTTCATGTTTACATATTTTTTATTATTATTAATAATAATATTATTTTTTATTTATTATCAATTTTGAAAAAAATATTTATTTTATTAAAAAAATATGTTTATCAAGATATGTTTATTAAAAAAATATTAAATATACTACAAGTTTTTTAAAAGTACAATTATCAGTACTTTTATTTATGGCATTTAACACACACACACACATTAAACTTTCAAAATTATATTTATTAAATAATTAATATTTTTTTAATTATACAATTAGTTAAAATAACTAAATACAGTATAAATATATAACTTGAATATTCATAAATAATGTAATATTAAAAACAAATAGCAAAAATAATAAATTCGATTAAAATACAGAAATAATTGAAAACTTTTTTTTTTTTTAGATTAAGAAATAATTATTAATAAATCCATTTTCATGAACAAAATGTTTATTTTAATTGTTTGTCTCCTTCGGTAATAGCGATGGGAACCACACGTTCAACACCACTGATTGGTGGCAACTGTTCTTTCTTAGCCTCAATAGTCAGCACACCATTCGGCTTAAGACTTGATATCACTTCTTCGGCTTTGCAGCCATCGGGCAAAACATAACGTCTGGTAAACTCTCGTGTTATATTGATAATACCCTTATATTTGGGTTAGTTTTGTGATATGTGGGTGGGTGTGTTAGGTTAGGTGATGGGATGGGATGGGATGGGATGGGATGGGATGGGATGGGATGGGATGGGATGGGATGGGATGGGATGGGATGGGATGGGATGGGATGGGATGGGATGGGATGGGATGGGATGGGATGGGATGGGATGGGATGGGATGGGATGGGATGGGATGGGATGGGATGGGATGGGATGGGATGGGATGGGATGGGATGGGATGGGATGGGATGGGATGGGATGGGATGGGATGGGATGGGATGGGATGGGGGATGGGATGGGATGGGATGGGATGGGATGGGATGGGATGGGATGGGATGGGATGGGATGGGATGGGATGGGATGGGATGGGATGGGATGGGATGGGATGGGATGGGATGGGATGGGATGGGATGGGATGGGATAGGGTTAGGGTTAGATTGTAGAGAAAGTTAAGATGGTTTGCTATGTTTTAATGTATTTATATTAGTATTTGTTTTTTAATTGAATAAATTAAGTTCATTTCACGCGCTAATAGTTAAATCAATAAATATAACGATGTATTGGGAAATGCAATACAGTAACAGAATACTATTTTCTATATCACGTGTTATATTAATTTAAATTTCTAAAAATTAATTTTTAGCCGGTATTTTATTTTGATTATCAAATAAAAAGTAAGACAAACAACAACAATCAAAATGGCAGACAATCAAAAAGTATTACATCAAAAGCCAGGAATACTTCGATCGGTTTACGGAAGAGAACAGATTGGGCTCAGAGATCAAGAGTTTGAGTCAACTGTTCAACAAAAAGATCTGAAAACAAATGAACCGATTATTGTGGCGGAAGTGTTTGGAACACCAGGAGTACAAAGAAGACAACAGCCAATCAATTATTTCGATCAATTGATACAAATTACAGGACAAGTAGAAGTCAATGATGAGGTTATTCATGGATCTCTCATTTGTTGGTACAATAAATACTACTCGAGAGTCATACTCTTGGATTCCTCGACACTGGTATCACAAGTACCCGAAATGGTAACATATTTGATGGTTGATTCAGTATTCCCAGTAGTGATGACACAAAACCATCAGCCACTACAAAAATATCCCGATGACTACAGTAGAGGTATCTATTTGGTACTTATCTCATCAGATAAAAAACAAAATCAGTCACAATCTCAGAGTGTCTATATTGTCGACAGTCCTACAAATATAACACGTATCGATTGTCCGACTTATGCGGCAAAATTGGTTATTATTCTGAGAATGATAGATGAAAAACGGTCGTTAAATCGTGGAATTCATTTTATATTGGATGGCTATGACCAGACAGTTAGCGGTATACACGCGGCACTTAATCAGCCAATGGATCAAAAGATAACCAAACAAATTGATCGAATCCCTGCTTGGAATCACCGTTTGTCCAATCGATATATGTTTCTCGTCGGCAACGATGGTTACCTCTGTATAGGCGAACAGTTGGAGTCAAAGAAATATCGAAACTCATTGATTAAAGAGAACACCTATTTTTGTTGTGACGGATTCGTTGATCTACAAAATGTGTTCAGAGCTAGTGTTCCTCTGGGAAAGTGGGAAAAAAGCGTACCCTATCGTAACATTTGTATTATTATACCCGAAGGCGTACAATATATAAATCTGGTTCTTTACGATTGCCGGCCACTCGATTGCGGCCAATTGACATCATTTATACACGGCTTTTACTATGTATCGGATTTAGTAATGAAAATACTTGAATTGGATTCAATACAACTGTCTAATGATCTGTTAGGCCAAACAAATCCCGTATTTCCAATTGAACCGGTGATGGTATTGGCCGATATCAACGACTGTCTGATCTATGAATACCTGGACAACAATGTAGTGGTCGGTCACTTAGTGTTTTCACTAACGCGCAGTAATATCGAAAAAAATTATTTAGACGATTGTTTTGCTGTATTCATCTGTTTAGACGAAACCAATTGGTCAGTTGGCCATACATTATATCAATTGGTTGGCCTATGTTTCGTAAACTACAACAAAAAATGGATTTCCACACAACTTAATCCACCAAAGATTTGCTTTCACAACAAAGAATACAAGATTAGTATAAATATAATAAGTTTAACTCATACCCAATGGATTCATTGGAAAAGTTCATATAATTATCCAGCATTTACCTACATTGACAACTGGAGGTCAAAATTGTTGCCGACAATCAATACGACACCGTTGAGCGGTTGGCACAATGTGGGCGTCAATTTGGCCAATCGTTACCGATGTATTCAAGAGCATAACCTAAACTTTCCTAAAAGTTATGGCTCCACTTACAGCTCAAAATTATAGCTCAAAATATTTCATTTTCAGTTAATAGTCTAAAACAGTATATTATATATTTAGTTTGTCATTTAGTTTGTCATTTAGTTTGTCATTTAGTTTGTCATTTAGTTTGTCATTTAGTCTTTGAATAATCAATAATATATTAAAAAATTAATTTTTATAATTCATTATATAATAATCATTTCAAAAGTCAAATTAATTCAATGATCAAAATTTTTTTATTTATTTGTTTGTCTCCTTCGGTAATAGCGATGGAAACCATACGTTCAATACCACTGATTGGTGGCAACTGTTATGTCGTGTCCTCAATACGACAATCGAGACCAAAGTGTTGTCCAAACATACTCTGCGGCCAATCAAACAAATCCGATGGATATCGTCGTCTAACAGCTGAACGATACGGAAAAAACATATCCAAAGCAATTAATTATTTTAAAGCAATAATTATAATCACAATATTAGTTATGAGACAATATATATGAAACAATTTATTGATAACTTTATTAAAAAAGTTTTATTTGAAAACTTATTTCAAACTATAGTTTGACTGCTATTACTGTTAATAATAGTCTATAACTTAATTGCTTTATATATGTATTGTATTGCGAATCGAGTAATGAGTGGAATATTTCATTGCATTACACACTCTCTCACAACATATCAATGCATAACATGTTCTCCAATATTCTACTCAATACTCGACAAACAGTATTCATATACTGTATATGTGTTTACTATTAATATATATTTGATGAATAATTATTACTAAACCTTTTAGAAATTGTTTACTATTTGGTTAAATATAAATTTAATTATTTAAGAAAATTATTAATTTTAAAAATAAAAAGTGTACATACATTTTATTTTTGTTTTTATATAAAATTAATAATAATTTTACTAAATTACATACTGTATATGCAAAATGTAATAATAACAGCATTTAAGACTTATTTGTTGTTTAATGATAATGATATAACAAATATAAATTTAAAACAACAATAGATAATGAAAACTACATATAAAATCACACAACAAATCACTTTTAATATTGTATTTATATGCTATACAATTATATTGATAATACATTTATATTTGTGTTAGTTTGGTTGTATGTGGGCGGGTGTGTTAGGTTAGAAAGTGGTGATGGATGGGATGGGATGGGATGGGATGGGATGGGATGGGATGGGATGGGATGGGATGGGATGGGATGGGATGGGATGGGATGGGATGGGATGGGATGGGATGGGATGGGATGGGATGGGATGGGATGGGATGGGATGGGATGGGATGGGATGGAGTAGAGTTAGATTGTAGAGAAAGATATGGTGGTTTGCTATGATTTAATGTTTTTRTATTAGTATTTGTTTTTTAATTGAATAAATTAAGTTCATTTCACGCGCTAATAGTTAAATCAATGCATATACCGATGCATTGGGAAATGCAATACAGTTACCCTATTGTCTATATCACGTGTTATATTAATTATAGTCATAATTTGAATTTCAAAAAATTATTTTCATCCGGTATTTTATTTTGATAGACAAAAAAAACAACAACCAATCAAAATGGCAGTCAATCAAAAAGTATTACATCGAAAGCCAGGAATACTTCGATCGGTTTACGGAAGAGAACAGATTGGGCTCAGAGATCAAGAGTTTGAGTCAAATGTTCAACAAAAAGATATGAAAACAAACGAACCGATTATTGTGGCGGAAGTGTTTGGAACACCAGGAGTACARACAAGACAACCGCCAATCAATTATTTCGATCAATTGATACAAATTACAGGACAAGTAGAAGTCAATGATGAGGTTATTCAGGGATCTCTCATTTGTTGGTACAATAAATACTACTCGAAAGTCATACTCTTGGATTCCTCGACACTTGTATCACAAATACCCGAAATGGTAACATATTTGATGGTTGATTCAGTATTTCCAGTACTGATGACAAAAGATCATCAGCCACTACAAGAATATCCCGATGACTACACTATAGGTATCTATTTGGGACTTATCTCATATGAAAAAACACAAAATCAGTCACAATCTCAGAGTGTCTATATTGTTGACAGTCCTACAAATATAACACGAGTCGACTGTCAGACATATGCGGCAACTCTGACTTGTATTATGAGAATAGCAGCCAAAAAACGATCGGGTAATCGTGTAATTCATTACATATTGGATGGCTATGACCAGACAGTGACCGGTCTATACGCGGCAATTAATCAGCCAATGAATGACAAGATTACCGCCGAAATTGATCGAATCCCTGCTTGGAATCACCGATTGACTAATAGATATATGTTTCTCGTCGGCAACGATGGTTACCTCTGTATCAGCGAAAAGTGGGATTCAAACAAATATCTAAATTCATTGATTAAAGAGAACACCTATTTATGTTCAGACGGTTTCGTTGATATGGCAAATGTGTTCAGCGTTAGTGTTCCTCTGGGAAAGACTGTAAAAAACGTATCTTATTCTAACATTTGTCTTATTATACCCGAAGGCGTACAATATATAAATCTTGTTCGTTACGATTGCCGGCCACACGATTGCGGACAATTGACATCATATATTCACGGCTTTTACTATGTATCGGATTTAGAAATAAAATCAATTAAATTGGATTCAATACAACTGTCCAATGATCTGTTAGGCCAAACAACTCCTGTATTTCCAATCGAACCGGTGATGCCTTTGGCCGATATCAACGACTATCTGTTCTATGAATACCTGGACAACAATGTATTGGTCGGTCACTTACTGTTCTCATTAATGAAGAGTGATTGCGAAAAAAATTATTTAGACGATAGTTTTGCTGTATTCATCTGTTTAGACGAAACCAATTGGTCAGATGGCCTTACATTATATCAATTGGTTGGCCAATGTTTCGTAACCTACAGCAGAAAATGGATTTCCACTAAACTTAATCCACCGTTGATTTGTTTTCTAAACAAACAATCCGTAATTGGTATCAATATATTAAAATTAACTCAAAACCAATATTTTCAATGGAAACTGAAAAATGTGTTAAAGYATCCAGCATTTGGCAACATTGACAACTGGCGGTCAAAATTTTTGCCGACAATCAATACGACACCGTTGAAGGGTTGGCACAATGTGGGCGTCAATTTGCTCAATCGTTACCGATGTATTCAAGATTATAGGATCAGCTTTCCTAAATAATATGGCTCCAATGTATAGAAATTTTATTGTTTTGTCATTTATTTGTCAAATAAATTATATATCGGTTTACAAATTTTGTATCATTAAATTAAGTGTATAATTAAAATGTAAAAAATAATAYAAAAAAATAACTGATAAATTGAATTAGATATACTATAAATCAGAACTTTGTATATATTATTCAAAATAAACAATAATATTTTAGAAAATTAATTTTTATAAATTATTATATAATTATCATTTTAAAAGTCAAATTAATTCAATAATCAAAATGTTTATTTTGTTTGTTTTTCTTCATCGGTAATAGCGATGGGAACCACACATTCAACACCACTGATTGGTGGCAACTGTTCTTTCTTAGCCTCAATAGTCAGCACACCATTCGGCTTAAGACTCGACATCACGTCCTCAGGTTTACAGCCATCGGGCAATGCGTACCGTCGGGTGAACTCTCGTGCAATCCATCCGTAACTATCACTTCTTTCTTCATGTTTGCCATGAATTTCAACATAATTGCCAATAGTCTTGACTTCAATTTCTTCGGGTTTGAAATGACTGACGTCTAACTTCACTGAAAACTTGTCGCCAGTATTGGCTACATATCCCGAGAGCTGATTCAATTGACTCAATGATCGGTCAAAATCACGACAATCGAGACCAAAGTGTTGTCCAAACATACTCTGCGGCCAATCAAACAAATCCGATGGATATCGTCGTCTAACAGCTGAACGATACGGAAAAAACATATCCAAAGCCATTATTTTAAAGCAATAATTATAATCACAATATTAGTTATGAGACAATACAGTATATGAAACAATTTATTGATAACTTTATTCAAAAAAAGTTTTATTTGAAAACTTATTTCAAACTATAGTATGACTGCTATTACTGTTAATAATAATAGTCTATAACTTAATTGCTTTATATATGTATTGTATTGCGAATCGAGAAATGAATGGAATATTCCATTGCATTACACACTCTCTCACAACATATCAATGCATAACATGTTCTCCAATATTCTACTCAATACTCGACAAACAGTATTCATATACTGTATATGTGTTTACTTTATATATTTAATAATAATAATTACTAAACCTWTTAGAAATTGTTTACTATTTGGTTAAATATAAATTAAATTATTTAAGAAAATTTCTAATTTTATAAATAAAATTTTTTAATTCACTTTAATTTGATTTTATATGCAAAATGTAATAATAACAGAATCTGACAATCAGTACTTAAATGATATAATAATAAATAACTAATACAATAGATTAGATTAAGTTAACATTTGTATTACCCAGGTTAGGTTACATGAAATTTATATCAATATTTTTTTACGCTTAAATTTATATACTTTTATATTAGTAATTATAATAAATACATATAAATAGCACTTATGAAATACAATTAATTTGATATTATTAATATATAGTTTTTATATGCTATACAATTATATTGATAATAACCCTTATATTTGGATTATTATGGGGGTAGGGTATGTGAGGTTAAGTAGTGGTGATGGGATGGGATGGGGTTAGGATGTAGTGAAATTTTGGATGGTTTGCTAAGTTTTAATGTATTTATATTATTATTTGTTTTTTACAAATAAATTCAATAAATTTAGTTTATTTCACGCTCTAATAAATAAATCAATGCATATACCGATGCATTTCAATTTAAAATGAAATACTGTTACCGATGCCCTATTGTTTATCTCACGTGTTATATTAGTTATAGTCATAATTTTTAAAAAATTAATATTTTTATTCAGTATTTTGATTTAAAAAAAATAAGACAAACAACAACCAATCAAAATGGCAGACAATGAAAAAGTATTACATATTAAGCCAAGAATATTTCGATCGGTTTACGGAAGAGAACAGATTGGGCTCAGAGATCAAGAGTTTCAGTCAACTGTTCAACAAAAAGATCTGCAAACAGAAGAACCGATTATTGTGGCGGAAGTGTTTGGAACACCAGGAGTACAGACAAAACAACCGCCAATCAATTATTTCGATCAATTGATACAAATTACAGGACAAGTAGAAGTCAATGAACAGGTCATTCAGGGATCTCTGATTTGTTGGTACAATAAATACTACTCGAAAGTCATACTCTTGGATTYYTCAGAACTGGTATCACAAATACCCGAAATGGTAAGACATTTTTTGGTTGATTCAGTATTTCCAGTACTGATGACACAAAACCATCAGCCACTACAAGAATATCCCGATGACTACAGTAGAGGTATCTATTTGGGACTTATCTCAGCAGAAATAAAACAMAAACAKTCASAATCTCAGARTGTCTCTATTGTTGACAGTCCTGCAAATATAAAACTAGTCAACTGTCGGACATATGCCGCAGATTTGGTTTGCATTGTGAGAATGGCAGCCGAAAAACGGTCGGGTAATCGTGTAATTCATTACATATTGGATGGCTATGTCAAGCCCATGACCGGTCTACACGCGGGACTCAATCAGTCAATGAATGACAAGATTACCGCCGAAATTGATCGAATCCCTGCTTGGAATCATCGTTTGTCCAAACGATATATGTTTCTCGTCGGAAACGATGGTTACCTCTGTATCAGCGAAAATTGGGGTTCAAATAAATATCAAAATTCATTGATTAAAGAGAACACCTATTTGTGTTGTGACGGATTCGTTGATCTAACAAATGTGTTYAGAGCTTATGTTCCTCTGGGAAAGTGGGTTAGAAACATACCCTATCGTAACATTTGTCTTATTATACCCGAAGGCGTACAATATATAAGTCTCGTTCGTTACGATTGCCGACAACTCTATAGCGGCCAATTGAAATCATATATACACGGCTTTTACTATGTATCGGATTTAGAAATAAAAATACTTGAATTGGATTCAATACAACTGTCCAATGATTTGTTAGGCCAAACAAATCCCGTATTTTCAATTGAACCGGTAATGGCATTGGCCGATATCAACGACTGTCTGATCTATGAATACCGTAACAACCAAAAACTGGTCGGTCACTTACTGTTCTCTCTAATGCGCAATAATTGCGAAAAAATTTATTTCGGCGACGATTTTGCTGTATTCGTCTGTTTAGACGAAACCAATTGGTCAGCTGGTMATACATTATATCAATTGGTTGGCCAATGTTTCGTAAACTACAACAAAGGATGGATTTCCACACAACTGAGTTCACCAGCGATTCGTTTTACAAACAAAAAATCCGATATTAATATCAAAATGTTAAGACTAAGTCAAAAGAAATTATATCAATGGAGAGCCAGAAAAACGGGAAATGTTCCGGTCTATGGTCACATCGACAACTGGCGGTCAAGATTTTTGCCGACAATCAATACGACACCGTTGAGCGGTTGGCACAATGTGGGCGTCAATTTGGCCAATCGTTACCGATGTATTCAAGATTATGGATTAAACTTTCCTAAAAGTTATGGTTCCGCTTATACCMTCTGATGTATAGAAAACCACTTATTAACTGATTTTAGTCTTTTTTTTTAGTTAATAGTCTTAAGTACTATATAYTATATTTAGTTTGTCATTTATTTGTCAAATAAATTATATATTGGTTTACATATTTGTATCATTAAATCAATTGTATAATTAAAAGGTAAAAATAATACAAAAAAACTATTAACTGATTTAGATATACTATACATCAGTACTTAGTATATATCTGATTATATTTGAATATAATTACTACTAAATTACTACTATTACAATGTTTATAAATAATTAATATAATTATATTATATACAACATAATTATATGTTTACTTTGCGTTTATAAAAAAATATTAACTTATTTAAAAAAAATTACTGACATTTAAAAATATAAATACATTTAATCAGATTTTTATCAACAGTTATTATTTTATACTAAATATAATAATTTAATTTAATAATAAACTACAAATTATGTACATAATTGTCCAGATATACCATAAAACATGACACATTGTTTATTAAATTATGTTTTAATTATTATTAAAAAAACCCTGGACATTTTAAATAATGATTAATTATTAAAACATTGTGTTATTCGTACAATAAATAAATGTTTTCAATACAAAGTTTACATTACAAACAAACATAAACTTTAAAATGCCCTTAAATTTAAATAGAAATTCACGTGTTTCTAGTTATAGCCATAATTTATTTTTTAAAATATATTTTTATCCAGTATTTTGATTTACAAAAAAAAGTAATACAAACAACAACCAATCAAAATGGCAAACAATCAAAAATTATTACATCGAAAGCCAGGAATACTTCGATCGGTTTACGGAAGAGAACAGATTGGGCTCAGAGATCAAGAGTTTGAGTCAACTGTTCAACAAAAAGATATGAAAACAAATGAACCGATTATTGTGGCGGAAGTGTTTGGAACACCAGGAGTACAGACAAGACAACCGCCAATCAATTATTTCGATCAATTGATACAAATTACAGGACAAGTAGAAGTCAATGAAGAGGTCATTCATGGATCTCTGATTTGTTGGTACAATAAATACTACTCTCGACTCGTACTATTGGATTCCTCGACACTGGTATCACAAGTACCCGAAATGGTAACATATTTGATGGTTGATTCAGTATTTCCAGTACTGATGACACAAAACCATCAGCCGCTACAAGTATTTCCCGATAAATACAGTAGAGGTATCTATTTGGGACTTATGGAAGCAGGAAAAAAACAAATACAGTTACAATCTCAGAGTGTCTTTATTGTAGACAGTCCTACAAATATAACACGAGTCGACTGTCAGACATATGCGGCAAATTTAATGTGTATTATTAAAACGTCACTCGAAAAACGGTCGGGTTATAAAATAGTTAATTACCTATTGGATGGCTATGACCAGATAATTATCGGTCTACACGCGGCACTCAATCAGCCAATTGATCAAAAGAAAACCACCGAAATTGATCGAATCCCTGCTTGGAATCACCGTTTGTCCAATCGATATATGTTTATCGTCGGCAACGATGGTAATCTGTGTATCAACGAAGCATTGGGTCCAAGCAGTTATCAAAACTCATTGATCAAAGAGAACACCTGTTTCTGCTGTGACGGAAGCTTTGACGTAACAAATGTGTTCAAAGCTTATCTAATTCTGGGAAAGAGGATAGAAAACATACCCTATCGTAACATTTGTGTTATCATTCCCGAAGGCGTACAATATATAAATATTGTTCGCCACGATTGCCTCGATTGCGGCCAATTGACATCATATATTCACGGCTATTACTATGTATCGGATTTAGAAATGAAAATACTTGAATTGGATTCAATACAACTGTCCAATGATTTGTTAGGCCAAACAAATACCATATTTCCATTTGAACCGGTGATGGTATTGGCCGATATCAACGACCATATGTTCTATGAGTATCGTAACAACAATGTAGTGGTCGGTCACATACTGTTCTCTCTAATGAGCAATATTTCCGAAAGATATTATTTCTACGATAGTTTTGCTGTATTCATCTGTTTAGACGAAACCAATTGGTCAGTTGGCCATACATTATATCAATTTGTTGGCCAATGTTTCGTAAAGTACAGCAAAAAGTGGATTTCCAATCAACTAAGTGCACCAACGATTACTTTTATAAACAAAGCATCTAAAATTGGTACCATAAGGTTAACTCAAACCCAATTACAACAATGGAGAGCCAAACAAACGGGACTTATTCCAGTCTTCGGTCACCTCGACAACTGGCGGTCAAAGTTTTTGCCGACAATCAATACGACACCGTTGAGCGGTTGGCACAATGTGGGCGTCAATCTGGCCAATCGTTACCGATGGATTAAAGAGCATGACCTAAACTTTCCGTAAAGTTATGGCTCCACTATTACAGTCTGAAGTATAGAAAACCACTTATTAACTGATTTTTTAGACTTTTTTCAGTTAATAGTCTTAAGTTTTATATATATACAAATAATATTTAATTTGTCATTTAGTTTGTCAAATAAAATATATACCGGTTTACATATTTGTATCATTAAATCAAGTGTATAATTAAAGTGTAAAAAATAATACAAAAAAAATATAAACTGATAAATTGAATTAGATATACTATACATCAGTACTTAATGAATATCATTTAAAAATTATTTTACTACATCAATAATATAGTATAAAATTAATTTTTAAGATTAATTATATATTTATCAAATTATCAAATTCATTCAATGATCTAAATGTTTTATTTTGTTTGTTTGTCTCCTTCGGTGATAGCGATGGGAACCACACGTTCAACACCACTGATTGGTGGCAACTGTTCTTTCGTGGCCTCAAATAGTCAGCAAACCATTCGGCTTAAGACTCGACCTCAGGTTTACAGAAAAAAGCGTACCGACGGGTAAACTCTCGTACAAACCATTTGTGACTATCACTTCTTCGTGTTTGCCATGAATTTACTATATTTTTGATTAAATTGTAATAATTGCTAAAATGTTATTAGATATTGTGTATTACTATACGGTTAACAATTAATTTATTACTAATATTTTTTATTTTTAAAATCAAGAAAATACATATAATTTACACAATAAATTAATTAATTGATATCACAACTGACAAGTGCGTGAAAATCAAATGACATAAATAGCATCATTAATAGCAAATTAAGTACAACTATTGTTTTTTCTCACGTTTTATATTAGTTATAGTCATAATTTGAATAAAAAAAAATATAAGATAAAATAAGACAAACAGCAAACAATAAAAATGGCAGAAATTCAAAAAGTATTACATAGAAAGCCAGGAATACTTCGATCGGTTTACGGAAGAGAACAGATTGGGCTCAGAGATCAAGAGTTTGAGTTAACTGTTCAACAAAAAGATCTGAAAACAAATGAACCGATTATTGTGGTGGAAGTGTTTGGAACAGAAGGAGTACAAAGAAGACAACCGCCAATCAATTATTTCGATCAATTGATACAAATTACAGGACAAGTAGAAGTCAATGATGAGGTTATTCATGGATCTCTGATTTGTTGGTACAATAAATACTACTCGAAAGTCATACTCTTGGATTCCTCGACACTTGTATCACAAATACCCGAAATGGTAACATATTTGATGGTTGATTCAGTATTTCCAGTACTGATGACAAAAGATCATCAGCCACTACAAGAATATCCCGATGACTACACTATAGGTATCTATTTGGGACTTATCTCATATGAAAAAACACAAAATCAGTCACAATATCAGAGTGTCTATATTGTTTATATGCGTATATATACGACACCGTTGAGTGGTTGGCAAAATATTGGCGTCATTTTGGCCAATCGTTACCGATGTATTCAAGATTATGGCTTAAACTTTCCTAAAAATTATGGCTCCACTTATAGCTCTACAGCTCAAGTATAGAAACCAATCATTAACTGGATGTCTTGTCTTTTTTTCAGTTAATAGTCTCAATCAGTATATTATATATTTTATTTAGTTTGCCATTTATTTTGTCAAATAAATTATATATCAGTTTATATATTTGTATCATTAAATCAATTGTATAATTAAAGTGAAAAAGATAATACAAAAAACTGATAATTACTGAAATACTCAAAAATTGAAAACTCAAAAACATCAGTACTTTGCATTTTATAACATTTACTTTTTAATTTTTGTTATATTTATAAACATTTATTTAAAAATATATACAGTATTATACAGTATTCACAGTATAACTATTATTTAGTTATTTAGTGATTATTAGAGTATTTACAATAGAAATCAATGCAATGTTTTTATTCAGTCAATACAAATCAATAAGTAATTGGATTTCATTTGAAACTTTCAGTAATAAAATTTTAAAAGTGATTTTGAATAATAATAAATTTAAAAACATAATAATAAAACAAATCAACAAAAATAGATCAAATAAATGATAATAATATTAAAGTTGATTTGTTTGATCATTTATAAGTTAAATAATAATATTTATATATGAAAATAGTATGCCACGAGTTAAACATACAATCATCTGATGATTAACTTAATCTAACAATTAGTTTAGACAATCGGCGCGAGAAAATCAAATGCAGTAATAAAATAGATTAATACTAAACAATATTATTTGTGTGATTATCTCATGTGATTGTCTTAATAGTAGTAGTATTTTAGTTCAAATAACAAATCAGTATTTTTTTATCAGTATTTAGTTAATATAAACGACAAATAAAAACTGAACAATAAAAATAAACAAAACAAACTGTTTGATCCACAAGAAGTGAGACAAACAAACAACTAATCAATCAATAAAAATGGCAAACATTCCAAAACTATTACATCGAAACCCAAGAATACTTCGATCGGTTTACGGAAGAGAAGAGATTGGGCTCAGAGATCAAGAGTTTCAGTCAACTGTTCAACAAAGAAATCTTCAAACAAACGAACCGATTATTGTGGCGGAAGTGTTTGGAACACCAGGAGTACAGACAAGACAACCGCCAATCAATTATTTCGATCAATTGATACAAATTACAGGACAAATAGAATTCAGTTCTCAGTTCGTTCACGAGTCTGTCATATGTTGGTACGAAAAGGACAATAAAAAACTTATAATCATTGATTCGACGACACTCCCGGCACATATACATCAAATATATCAGATGCGTGATTCAGTATTTCCAGTACTGCTGACTCAAAACTCTAAAAGACTCCATCAGCCGCTACTATATTTTCCCGAAGACTTCACTAAAGGTGGAATATATCTCGTACTGATAAAATCTAAAACTAAAACCATTGAAAATCGAACTGTCCTTATATATAACAGTCGTAAAGACATACCAAAAGTCGACTGTTCGACATATGCGGCAGATTTGGTTTGTTTTGTTCAATCGGTAAAACCAAAACGATCGGGTCCTCGTCTTATAAAATGCCTGATAGATGGCTATAACCAGTTGGTAAGCGGTATACACGCGCCACTCAATCAGCCAATCGATCAAAAGCTAACCATCGAAATTGATAGAATACCCGATTGGAATCACCGATTGAGTAATAGATTTATGTTTATCGTCGGCAACGATGGCTATCTCTGTATCAATGAATGCTGGTCTTCAACCATATATTACAATACTCTGCTTAAAGAGAACACCTATTTCTTGTGCGACGGAATCATAGATCTTGTAAATGTCTTCGGAGTTAAACTCGATCTGAGAGTATGGATATCCAAGTGTAGCAAATCCTACAGTAAGTCTATTAATATTATACCGGAAGGCATACAATATATATCAATCAATTGTAACGATTGTCGTGAACTCGATTGCGGCCAATTGAAGTCATACATATTAGGATGGTACTATCTACCTGAATTTGATACAAAAGTACTATCATTGGATCCAATACAACTGTCCAATGATCTGTCAGGCCAATCAGATCCAGTTAATGATTATCAACCGGTAATGGTATTGGCAGATATCAACGATGCTTTGATCTATGAATACCAGTTCAACAGTCAAGTGGTCGGTCACATACTGTTCTCTCTATCGTCAAACCATTACGAAAAAAAATTATTCAGAGACACTTTCAGTGTATTTATCTGTTTAGACGAAACCAATTGGTCGACCGACTATGCATTGTATCAAATGGTCGGCGAATGTTCGGTAAAGTATCAGAAAGAGTGGATTCCAATACAATTGGATGCACCGAAAATCGACTTTTATTCTGAAAAATGGAATCTTATTAAATTAACTGACGACCAATTGAACCGATGGCGGCTAACCTCTAAAAGATTTACAGATTTTGCTTTATATGATATTTGGCGGAAATTTTTTTTGCCGATTATCAATACAACACCAGTTAACGGCTGGCGTAATGTTGGCGTCAATTTGGCTGAACGTCAACGAGTTATTCAATCGATTGGTTTACAATTTCCCAAAGATTACGGCGTAAGTCAATGGGTAGAAAAGAAACCACGGGTTCACTGATTAGTATACATATCATATGTTTAGTTTATGTTGGTTTGTCATGTATTTTAGTTGTAAATTATAATTTTGATTTTAGAAATTATTATTATTATTATTAGTTTGTTTTGTTTCAATATTTGTTTTAATAAATTTTTTTTAGTTATTATTAATTATGAAATATTTTTATTCGTAAAAATGATAAATATGTTTAATAAAATTAAAAATATTAATTATAAGGAAAGTTTTTTTTAAAACACAATTATAGCTACCTTTTTTATTTATTACATTTAACACACATATAGATAAACATAGATATAAACTGAATATGTATTTAATATATATATATACTGTATATATATGATTATATTAACTACAAAATATTGTTTACTATGCGGTTAACAATTATTAATTTATTTAAGAAAATTACTTTTTATTTGATTACTTTTTGATTTTATTTTGAGATTTAATTTTATAATGTAAATCAGGTTTAAAGAAATGTTAAATATTAAAAAAAAACTAATGAATACTATAATTTCAATTGAATACAACTGTCCAAATGATCAGTTAAGCCAAACAAATCCCTGTATTTCCAATTGAACCGGTGATGGCATTGAGCGATATATTAACGACTATCTACTCTATGGACAACAATGTATTGGTCGGTCACATATCATACTGTTCTCTCTAATGGACAATCTTTGCGAAAGAAATTATTTTAACGATACTTTTGCTGATACTTCATCTGTTTAGACGAAACCAATTGTTTACTTATAGCTAAATCACTTATTAGTAAACTGATTATTACAATAGAAATGTTTTCTATCAGTCAAATACAAATCAATAACTAATTGGGTTTCATTTGAAACTTTCAGTAATAAAATTTTAAAAGTGATAAATAATAAAACAAAAATAGATACAAATAAATGATAATAATATTTAAGTTATTTTGTTTTAAAAAAAACTCAATGCTAAGAGATTATAAGAAAATATATTATTATTTATAAGTTAAATGATATCAATAAATATATGCAAATAATATGCAACTAAACATACAATCATCTGATGATTAAATTAATCTAACAATTAGTTTAGACAATAGGCGCGAGAAATGCTTCTAATGTTGTATTAAAATAAATTAATACTAAACAATATTATTTGTGTGATTATCTCAAGTGATTGTCTTAATAGTATAGTATTTAAATTCAAATAACAAATCAGTATTTTTTTAAAACAGTATTCAATACAATAACAAACATTCAATAAACAAAACAAACAGTTTGATCCACAAGAAGTGACACAAACATACAACTAATCAATCAAAATGGCAAACATTCAAAAAGTATTACATCGAAAGCCAGGAATACTTCGATCGGTTTACGGAAGAGAACAGAATGGGCTCAGAGATCAAGAATTTGAGTCAACTGTTCAACAAAAAGATCTGAAAACAAATGAACCGATTATTGTGGCGGAAGTGTTTGGAACACCAGGAGTACAGAAAAGACAACCGACAATCAATTATTTCGATCAATTGATACAAATTACAGGACAAGTAGAAGTCAATGATGATGTCATTCATGGATCTCTCATTTGTTGGTACAATAAATACTACTCGAGACTCATACTCTTGGATTCCTCGACACTGGTATCACAAGTACCCGAAATGGTAACATATTTGATGGTTGATTCGGTATTCCCAGTACTTATGACACAAAACCATCAGCCACTACCAGTATTTCCCGATGGTTACAGTAGAGGTTTCTATTTGGGACTTATGTCAGACAAACAAAAACATAGACAATCTCAGAGTGTCTTTATTGTTGACAGTCCTACAAATACAACACTAGTCGACTGTCAGACATATGCGGCAGATTTGGTTTGTATTGTGAGAATGGCAGCAGAAAAACGGTCGGGTAATCGTATAATTCGTTTTATATTGGATGGCTATGACCAGACAGTGACCGGTCTGTACGCGGCACTCAATCAGCCAATGGATCAAAAGATAACAACAGAATTAGATCGAATCCCTGCTTGGAATCACCGTTTGTCTAATCGATATATGTTTCTCGTCGGCAACGATGGTTACCTCTGTATCAGTGAGCAGTGGGATTCAAACAAAAGTCAAAACTCATTGATTAAAGAGAACACCTATTTGTGTTGTCACGGATTCTTTAATCTAAATAATGTGTTCAAAGCTAATGTTCCTCTGGGAAAGTGGGAAACAAATATACCCTATCGTAACAGTTTTCTTATTATACCCGAAGGCGTACAATATATGAATCTCGTTCGTTACGATTGCCGGCCACTCGATTGCGGCCAATTGACATCATATATACACGGTTTTTACTATGTATCGGATTTAGAAATAAAAATTCTTGAATTGGATTCAATACAACTGTCCAATGATCTGTTAGGCCAAACAAATCCCGTATTTCCAATTGAACCGGTGATGGCATTGGCCGATATCAGCGACTGTCTGCTCTATGAATACCGTGACAACAATGTAGTACTCGGTCACATAATCTTCTCATTAATTCACAATATTTCCGAAAAAAATTATTTCAACGAAACTTTTGCTGTATTCATGTGTTTAGACGAAACCAATTGGTCAGCTGGTCATACATTATATCAATTGGTTGGCCAATGTTTTGTAAGTTACAACAAAAAGTGGATTTCCAATCAACTTAGTTCAGCATCGGTTAGATTTATAAGCAATGATCCTAGACTTGGTATCATAAAGTTAACTCAAACCCAATTACAACAATGGAGAGCCAAACAAACTGGACTTATTCCAGTCTTCGGTCACATCGACAACTGGCGGTCAAGATTTTTGCCGATAATCAATACTACACCGTTGAGAGAGTGGCACAATGTGGGCGTCAATTTGGCCGATCGTTACCGATGTATTCAAGATTATAACTTAATTTTTCCTAAAAGTTATGGCTCTACTATCGGCCTAAAGTATAGAAAACCACGTATTAACTGATTTTTTTAGTCTTTTTTCACTTAATAGTCATAAGTTTTTTTTATAAAGTATTTAATTTGTCATTCAGTTTGTCAAATAAAATATATTATGGTTTAAATATTTCTCTCATTAATTCAAGTATATAATTAAAGTGAAAAAGATAATAAAAAAAACTAATAACAGATAATAATTGAATTAGATATACTGTACATCAGTACTTAGTGTATATCTTTGAAAATTTTTTATTAATACATCAATAATATAGTATAAAATTCATTTTTAAAATTCATTATATAATTATCAAATTATATGTCAAATTAATCCAATGATCAAAATATTTTATTTTGTTTGTTTATCTTCTTCGGTAATAGCGATGGGAACCACACGTTCAACACCACTGATTGGTGGCCTTTCGTGACCTCAATAGTCAGCACTCCATTCGGCTTAAGATTCGACATCACGTCTCCTCAGGTCTACTGCCATCGGGTAAAGCGTACCGTCGGGTGAACTTTCGTGCAATCCATCCGTGAGTATCACTTCTTTCTTCGTGTTTGCCATGAATTTGAATACTATTGCCAATAGTTTTGACTTCAATTTCTTCTGGTTTGAAATGACTGACATCTAACTTTACCGAAAACTTATCGCCAGTGTTGGCCACTTGTGATGATCCAGAAATTTGATTCAATTGATTCATTGATCGGTTCCAGTGGTCGTCCAACTCATGTAAATCAAAACCAAACAACCTCTGCGGCCAATCAAACAAATCCGATGGATATCGTCGTCTAACAGCTGAGCGATACGGCAAATACAGATTCAAAGACATTATTATTTAAAAATAGCAATAATTATAATCACAAATTCAATGATAAATACAGTATTATTATTGTTATATAGCTTTTAGAGAGTACTAAAAGTTTCAATCGATACTCGCATTGCTTTCACTGTAAGCCTTATAATATTATATAGTGTTTTGCAGTGAAACCAGAATTTTAATGGAAATGTATAGAAAAGTTAACGTTTTAATTGTATGTATTGTACGCACACTTCACTGCTTAACCTTCACTGAGTTCTCGATATTTCTTTGCCTAACATACCATACATTTGACTGCAAAGCAATTTATAAGTTAAATGATATATATATATATGCAAATAATATGCCACGAGTTGAACATACAATCATCTGATGATTAACTTAATCTAACAATTAGTTTAGACAATCGGCGCGAGAAAATCAAATACAGTATTAAAATAGATTAATATTAAACAATATTATTTGTAATTATCTCATGTGATTGTCTTAATAGTATGATATTTAAATTCAAAAATTTAATATCAATATTTTTTTTATTAATATTCAATAAACAAAACAGACTGTTTGATCCACAAACTAATCAACCAAAATGGCAAACATTCAAAAAGAATTACATCGAAAGCCAGGAATACTTCGATCGGTTTACGGAAGAGAACAGATTGGGCTCAGAGATCAAGAGTTTGAGTCAACTGTTCAACAAAAAGATCTGAAAACAAATGAACCGATTATTGTGGCGGAAGTGTTTGGGACACCAGGAGTACAGACAAGACAACCGCCAATCAATTATTTCGATCAA
This sequence comes from Oppia nitens, assembly GCF_028296485.1. NCBI lineage: Eukaryota > Metazoa > Arthropoda > Arachnida > Sarcoptiformes > Oppiidae > Oppia > Oppia nitens. Next base: position 911,355 of record NW_026533194.1, on the reverse strand, counting down.
TTGATACAAATTACAAAACAAGTGGAAGTCAATGATAAGGTCATTCATGGATCTCTGATTTGTTGGTACAATAAATACTACTCGAAACTAGTAGTCTTGGATTCTTCTACACTGGTATCACAAGTACCCGAAATAGTAACATATTTGATGATTGATTCAGTATTTCCAGTACTGATGACACAAAACCATCAGCCACTACAAGAATATCCCGATAAATACAGTAGAGGTATCTATTTGGGACTTATCTCAGCAGAACAAAAACAAAAACAGACACAATCTCAGAGTGTTTTTATTGTCGACAGTCCTACAAATATAACACGAGTCGACTGTCAGACATATGCGGCAGATTTGGTTTGTATTCTGAGAATGGCAGACGAAAAACGGTCGGCTAATCGTGTAATTCATTACATATTGGATGGCTATGACCAGACAGTGACCGGTCTGCACGCGGCACTCAATCAGCCAATGGAAGACAAGATAACCATCGAAATTGATCGAATTCCTGCTTGGATTCATCGTTTGTCCAATCGATATATGTTTTTCGTCGGCAACGATGGTTACCTCTGTATCAGCGAAAGGTGGGATTCAAACAAATATCAAAACTCATTGATTAAAGAGAATACCTATTTTTGTTGTGACGGATTCGTTAATCTAAATAATGTGTTCAGAGCTAATGTTCCTCTGGGAAAGTGGGAAACAAATATACCCTATCGTAACATTTGTCTTATTATACCCGAAGGCGTACAATATATAGATCTCATTCGCAAAGATTGCCGGCCACTCTATAGCGGCCAATTGACATCATATATTCACGGCTTTTACTATGTATCGGATTTAGAAATAAAAATACTTGAATTGGATTCAATACAACTATCCAATGATCTGTTAGGCCAAACAAATCCCGTATTTCCAATTGAACCGGTGATGGCATTGGCCGATATCAGCGACTGTCTGCTCTATGAATACCGTAACAACAATGTATTGGTCGGTCACTTACTGTTCTCTCTAATGCACAATCTTTGCGAAAAAAATTATTTCAACGACACTTTTGCTGTATTCATCTGTTTAAACGAAAGCAATTGGTCAGCTGGCCATACATTATATCAATTGGTTGGCCTATGTTTCGTAAAGTACAACAAAAAATGGATTTCCACACAACTAACTGCACCATCGATTGGCTATATAATCAATAAATCCAGAATTGGTATCAATTTAGTAAAGATAAGTCACAAAAAATGGCTTAAATGGAAACTTAAAGTTTCGTCAAAGTTTCCAGCATTCAGTGACACTTACAATTGGCGATTAAAATTTTTGCCGACAATCAATACGACACCGTTAAGCGGTTGGCATAATGTGGGCGTCAATTTGGCCGATCGTTACCGAGCTATTCAGGAATATGGGATCAAATTTCCAGAAAATTATGGCTCCGCTTACAACTACTAGATTGTATATAAACCACTCATAAACTGGATATTTCTTTATATATACAGTCACTATATATTATGTTTGAAACTTTCAATAAACAAACTTTAAAAGTGATTTTGAATAATAATAAATTTAAAAAATAAACCTAATTAAACATACCAACAAAAATCGATAAAATAAATGATTATAATGTTTAAGTTACTGTTGATTTGTTGGTATTTTGGAAATATAAATAAATTATTTTTTATAACATTATTATTGTTGATATACAGTATAGTTATTCATAAACTAGAATATAGTAATTATAATGTATGGTATTATTGATTTTATTTATTATGATAAAAAAACGATTAAATTTTTAAAATTGAGAATATTTAAATGTTTTATAAAATATTTTCATATACTTTATATACTTATAATATTACTTTATATTAAATACAATGCTTTAAATACTTTAATTATTATCAATGTGTTTACAATTGAATTAGAAAAAATATTCTCATAGTTTTATTTTATTTATTAAGTTTTTTTGTAATACTATTATACAAATAAGATACAAATATATAAATAATTATAATTATTTAATAATTATCAGTTTTTAAAAATTTTATTCAACATTTTATTATATCATAGTTTAATATAATTTTATTTTTAGTCTTAAATTTATTTATTAACAATTATAACATAAAGTTCAAAGTTTGATTAACAGTAGATTTAAATGTATTAATTTAAATAACAATAACTTGATTTTTGTAATTTATATAAATATTATATAATTTTATTATAATATAACACAAGTATGAATATTGTTGACTAAAACTGATGACAGATATGCCGATCCACATACCAATAGTACAACCGATTTCATAGTCCAAAGATATCCATAGCTAACTGTTCAGTGATTTGTGGCTCTAATGAGTGTTTCGGTATTATATTGATCTCAGTATAGTTAGTGAATCCCGAAGTTTATTTGTGTCAATTGGGAGGACTTATGAGTATGTTTTGGGGATACAGTTGTTATTTATTAATAGTATCACTAATTGAGTAATAAAATCAAGTTTAATATTTTCAAAACTTTCAAAACTCAAACAAAACTGGATATAGTTATGAAATTTTAGACCAAATATTAAAACAAATATTATATATACGACTAAATCCGTCAAACTGTTGCTGTCAGATACTGACACATACAAACAGTACTATACATATACTGTATAGATAACACATACCAAACTATGTTATACATATACTGTATAGACATTAATACACTATTATATACATATACTATATTTTGCATATAAATACATATACAATATACTTACTGTACACAACATATACAACACAAATGCTATACCAGTAAATACAAGTTAAATATAGATAACAAACATACAAAATAAAATTAGAAAACTTTTCCACTAAAATACAAATAAACAAAATTGTAATTATATAGAAATATACAGAGAGAAAAACAAACACACAAAAACTTCTAGAACTTATAGAAACAAAGTTCACATTTTGGTTAACATATAAATACAGCACAAAATGTGAACACAAATCACTCTCAGTTGGACTACCATCCCAGCTCTTAGTCACCCAGTCTTACAGTCCACTAAGTATAGTATAGTATACCACTATTACTATACACCCGATAATGCCTAACCATTTAGTTATAGTATAGGATACCACTATACTATATATTATTGTATTAATAGTAATTTTTTATATAAATATTATATTGTAAGCCCTCATCAAATTTTGAATAAAGAATTTATTTTATATTGTTAAGYAACTGTATGTTTCACTCGGCATACCTGACATTGCCGACAACGACTACAGCCAGTAATCAGTGTTTAGATTCAATACACACACCATTTGATAATAAATAATATAAATATATGGATAATTAACTCTAATAATAATAATAATAAACAATACTATTGTTTGAAATTATCTCATGTGATTGAGTAGATTTTTAAATTTTTTAAAATGATTATTTTTTTAGTTTATACAACTATTAAACAACTATATATTATCTAATTATTAACAATTATATATATATTATTAAACGACTTGAAAACATTCAGTTAAACAAACCAAACAAAATACAAGAACTGTTTGAACTAAACAACAAGTGAGACAAACAATCAATCAATCAATCAAAATGACAGACAATTCAAAAATATTATCCACTTTTTGCTTTCACTGGCTATTGGCGGACAAAGTTTTTGCCGTTTATCAATACAACACCAGTCAATGGTTGGCTTAATGTTGGCGTCAATTTGGCTGAACGTCAACGTGTTATTCAAACGTTTGGTTTACAATTTCCCAATGATTACGGCTTAACTAAAAAGCAATACAAGAAACCATGAGTTAAATGATTGGATGCTTATACTGTATTAAACTGTTTATCATATGTATAGTCTATTTGGGTTTGTCATGTATTTTGTTTGAACAAAATAAAAACATTTTTTKATTTTAGAAGTTATTATTATTATTATTATTATTATAATTAAAATATCCTCTGAATGTTGTTTATTTATTTATCACATATCATATAACTATTACATTAAAACACATATTAATTTCAAACTTAAATTTATTTAGATATTCATTTGTAATCTGAATTCAAATAAATCTAAATCAGATTATAAATAATAAAATAATAATCCTTTTAGTTGACTACCATTTAGTTACCTTTTTTTGTTTTTTGGTTATGACTCTCACCTAACTCGTAGTTTTACTGACTATCACTTTCTTCGGGTATGGTATCCAAGTCCTGATCGATAAACATACGAAAATCTTTTCTATAGATTTGTGGATCCGATGATTCTTCTGGTATGGTTAGCATTGGAGCAATGGATCTAACCGGACGGATAGGAGTCGGCCAAACTTCATTGATTGGACGATGACGACGTCCTGGTTGTTGCCGTCGTTGTTGTTGTTGTTGTTGTCCTCCTCTGGACTTAACATCAGTGATCGGCGATCGATTTTCTCGCGTTAGAATGCGTAGACGGGGTGATGGAGATCGTCTCGACTCAGCTCCTCTTTGTGGTGATGATGGCATACGTGGTCTCGGTGTCGGTAGACGTGGCCTTGGTACCGGCGAACGTGGCCTTTGTGCCGGTGGTGAAGGTGGCCTTGGTGTTTGGCTTCGTATATATCTTGATGCACTTTCTGGTAATGGAGCAAATTGACGGAATGGTGGTTCCGACCATTCCATTGGTGGCGGTTGTACTTCTTCTACAGTAAATGGGCTATATTGTTGTCCGATTGTAGGAACCCAGGGAGGTTGATCAGTAGGTATAGATGGAAGCATATAAGTAGTCCTTTGATAGCCGTAACGACGTTGGTCTTGTGCCGTAGGATCCGGTAGAGGTCTCAGAAGTCCAGATTCATCTCTTGGACCTAATGTTGGAGATTCAGAACTAACTGGTGGCTGCTGTCCGTAAACATCCATTCCTTGAGACCCATAACCAGCTGATGCCTGTGGATAACCACCCAATGCAGGTGGTTGAGACGTAAAAGCACCCGGTTGTGGATAATTTGGTGTCTGATATCCGAAACTACTTGGATCAAAACTGGGACCCGGTTGATGAAATGTGGGCATACCTTGTCCCTGAAATGGAGGCATACCTTGTCCTTGAAATGGGGGCATACCTTGTCCCTGAAATGGGGGCATTCCTTGTCCTTGAAATGTGGGCATACCTTGTCCTTGAAATGGGGGCATACCTTGTCCCTGAAATGAGGGTAAACCTTGTCCCTGAAATGTGGGCATACCTTGTCCCTGAAATGGGGGTAAACCTTGTCCTTGAAATGTGGGCATACCTTGTCCCTGAAATGGGGGAAAACCTACTTCTGGCATATACAATGGAGGACCATGTAATGCAAGCATTTGATCTCTCTGTTGCATCTCCAGTAATGTGGGAACACCCTCTGCCATATACAAGGGAGGCCCGTGTTGTTCAGGAGGCAGATGATGGGTTTGGTATGGAATCTGTGACTGTTCCCAGAATTGATTTGATGTCTGTAGCCGAGGACGATACGATCCACGTTGACCTCTACCTCTAGATCTACCTCTACTTCTATTTGGTCTATTGTATGCCATTTTGTTTTGTTGTTGATTTGATTTTGAACTTTAAATCGATCTGAAATTTAGTCTTAAGATCAGCTAATGATGTGATGCAAAACTGTTTCGACAATTCAATTAAATGACTTTTAATTGAATTTTGATTTTAAAGATAAAGTTTTTATAKATTTTTAAAAATCTATTTTTCATTGTTGTCTTAATGTATTTATTAATGTAAAATATATTTTATTATTTGCAAATATTTTTTGAACGAATGATAAAATTTTCAAAATTTTTTTGTTGTAAAAATTTATTAATATTTTAATTGTGTTTTAGATTAGATTAAATAGTTTCGTTTGATCAGATTGACCGGTGCATGGGTTAAGTTAGTTTAATATATTATATTAAAATACTTAATTTTATAATTATGACAAAACAATTATGCAATTATACTGTATATTAAAACATATGCTTATAAGTGTTATTTGACACTTATTGAACACGTACTCACACGTGTTAAGTACAGTATAATGTATTAGACATTAATCCACTTAAACAATGTCCCTAATACTTGGTCACACAAAACTATCAATAAAAATAAATCAAATAATAATAATATTGAATTCAATAATTTGTTTATTTTTTTAAAGATAATTTTTAATAAATGAATCATATTTGAAGTTAAATAATATCAATAAATATCTGATATAAAAATTAACTAACAATCAGTTTAGAAATTCGTATTAAATCCACATTTTGATTTTAGAAATTATTATTATTAATAATAAAAAATATACTGAAATTTGAATACTGATATTTGAGTTATAAATACTGTACTATTATCCATATTTATCAAATAAGATATAACACTCACATAAACACATATTGAATTCAAAATTTACGCTAACTTTTATTGACTAGTATTTACAATATTATAACTATGAAAACAATCCGCGCGTGAAAATTAAATGCAGTATTCAATAGATAAATAATAATATATATGTAATAAAGTACTGTATTAAACAATATTATTTCTCATGTGATTAAAGTATTATTTTTAAAATTATTTTTAATCAGTATTTTTATCAGTTTTATCGTTAATTTTTTATTTTTTATATTTAATAGTAAACGACAACAAAAATAAACAAAATACAAGAACTGTTTGATCCACAAGAAGTGAGACAAACAACCAATCAATCAATAAAAATGGAAAAAATTCCTAAACTATTATATCGAAAGCAAGAAACACTTCGATCGGTTTACGGAAGAGAACAGATTGGGCTCAGAGATCAAGAGTTTCAGTCAACTGTTCAACAAAAAGATCAGAAAACAAATGAACCGATTATTGTGGCGGAAGTGTTTGGAACACCAGGAGTACAGAAAAGACAACCGACAGTCAATTATTTCTATCAATTGACACAAATTACAAAACAAGTGGAAATCAATGATGAGGTCATTCATGGATCTGTCATATGTTGGTACGAAAAAGACATCAAACAACTTATAATTATTGATTCCTCGACACTGTCATCAATAGCCCCACAAATTATAACATATCAGATGCGTGATTCAGTATTTCCAGTACTGATGACTCAAAACCAACAGCCGCTACCAGAACTTCCCGACGACTATACTACAGGCTTATATCTCGGACTCATGAAAGCCAAACAAAATACGATTGAAAATCGGACTGTCCTTGTTTTTAACAGTCGTACAGACATACGAAAAGCCAACTGTACGACACATGCGGCAAATTTGATTTGTTTTGTTAAATCGGTAATTAAAAAACGGTCGGGTTCTCGTTTAATCACTTACCTGTTGGATGGATACAACCAGTCAGTTATCGGTCTACACGCGGCACTCAATCAGCCAATTGATCAAAAGATAACCATTGAATTTGATAGAATGCCCGATTGGAATCACCGATTGACTAATAGATATATGTTTCTCGTCGGCAACGATGGTTACCTCTGTATCAGCGAAAACTATTTTTCAAACATTTATATGAATTCTTTACTTAAAGAGAACACCTATTTCTTGTGCGACGGATGTTTAGATCTCGTTAATCTATTCGCCGGTAAATTTGATTTGACTAAATTGGTCGCAAACATACCCTATCGGAAAACTATTCATATTATACCCGAAGGCGTACAGTATATGCATATCATGCGTAATGATTGTCAACCATTAAATACCGACCAATTAAAGTCATACATATACGGCTGGTATTTTGTATCGGATTATGACCCAAAAGTACTTGAATTGGATTCAATACAACTATCCAAAGATTTGTTAGACCAACCAAATCCTSTTYATGATTATCAACCGGTGATGATATTGGCCGATATMAACGATGCTTTGATCTATGAATACGAGTACAAGAAACAAGTGGTCGGTCACATACTGTTCTCTCTATCGGCTAATCATTACGACAAGAATTACTTCGACGACATTTTCGTTGTATTYATCTGTTTAGACGAATCCAATTGGTCGACATCYGCTTCATTGTATCAATTGGTCGGTGAATGTACGGTACAGTATCGACATTCGGGTAGCAAAACACAATTGAATGCACCGACGGTCTTCTTTTGCGGTCAACATTCACAAAATTCTACTATAAATCTAATTGAATTAAATGCCGATCAATTGGTTCGGTGGCAACCGGTCGTTGGACATCCGCTTTTTGCTTTCTCTGGCAATTGGCGGACAAAGTTTTTGCCGTTTATCAATACAACACCAGTGAACGGTTGGCTCAATGTTGGCGTCAATTTGGCTGAACGTAAACGAATTATTCTAGCGTTTGGTTTACAATTACCCGATGATTATGGCGTAACTAAAAAACAACGGGTCAAATGATTGGATACTTGTATAMCGGTATCTAATCGGTGTCTAATATGTACAGTCTATTTATGTTTGTCATGTATTTTGATTGCAAAATATTATTATTTAGTCATGTATTTWGTGTTTGTACTTTACTTGCAATTAATAAATCATTACTTTTTTGTTAAGTTATTATTAATTATGTTATATTTATTTTATTTARTTWAAAAAATTAAAGTATCTTTAATAAGTTTATTTTAGTTTTATTTAYTTAAAAATATACTTAAAGCTGTTTATAGRCAMAAATACTTTTATTTAAATAYATTATCATATAACATTCAMATAAACAKATATTATTTTCAAAATTATATTTATCATCTAAATAAACTATTGTAGTTTTATTTTGCAATTATAACTGTAAATCATAACTAGAATTTTAACTATAATAATGGTAATTATAACAAAATATATATATAGACTTAGATAACTATAATAGTTATAATTAAAGTAAAGAAAGTATAAATCAAAAAATCAAWTCAATTCAATAACCAAACTGTTTATTCTGTTTCTCTCCTTCGGTGATAGCGATGGGAACCACACGTTCAACACCACTGATTGGTGGCAACTGTTCTTTCTTAGYYTCAATAGTCAGCACACCATTCGGCTTAAGACTCGACATCACGTCCTCGGCTTTGCATCCATCGGGCAAAACATAACGTCTGGTAAACTCTCGTGCAATCCATCCGTGACTATCACTTCTTTCTTCGTGTTTGCCATGAATTTCAATATAATTGCCAATAGTTTTGACTTCAATTTCTTCGGGTTTGAAATGACTGACGTCTAACTTCACGGAAAACTTGTCGCCAGTGTTGGCTACATATCCCGAGAGTTGATTCAATTGACTCAATGATCGGTCAAAATCACGACAATCGAGACCAAAGTGTTGTCCAAACATACTCTGCGGCCAATCAAACAAATCCGATGGATATCGTCGTCTAACAGCTGAACGATACGGAAAAAACATATCCAAAGCCATTATTTTAAAGCAATAATTATAATCACAATATTAGTTATGAGACAATATATATGAAACAATTTATTGATAACTTTATTAAAAAAGTTTTATTTGAAAACTTATTTCAAATTATAGTTTGACTGCTATTACTGTTAATAATAGTCTATAACTTAATTGCTTTATATATGTATTGTATTGCGAATCGAGTAATGAGTGGAATATTCCATTGCATTACACACTCTCTCACAACATATCAATGCATAACATGTTCTCCAATATTCTACTCAATACTCGCAAACAGTATTCATATACTGTATATGTGTTTACTATATATTTGTTTATACAGTAATTCAATGCTACACTATATCATAGACTATTGCGATTTACTATGAGATTAATTAATACATTCATTAAAACAATTATTGATAATTTTATAATGAAAATGTATAGTAATTTTTTTTTTTAAAAAATGTATATAATATTATATAACTTATAGTTTATAAGCTATTTAATTATTTTCAAAAAAATTTACTATAAAATATCATAAAACATTTCTAGAAAAGTTCAATTGGCATATTTTTTCACTTATGATATTTTTAAAAAAAATATATATATATATAGAAATTACCATTTTCTAACAATTTACATATACATATCTAAACTTATCTAAAGTATTGTGACCGTGGATGAGATACACAGTCACGGTCTGGCGCCGGCAGCTATTACGACGATCCCATCCATTCCGGTAACAATGGATTATCAAGTAATGACAATCAACTTTCCAGACATAGTTGTGACTCAATGAGCAAAGATTATATTTTGTGAACCGCGCGATGGCTATGGAATTGAKWGGTCTGTTTGAATTGGAACAAGTGGTTCAACAATACCATCAATGGTTCAATGAATTCAYTCAACGTTCCCGTAAAAGCTCTGCGATCTGCGCCTATGGTATCGACTGGCGGGTCATTTAGGARCCGAACCCCATTGGYTGCCAAACATTCAGGATTGCTTCCAACGATTGTTTGCAATACCCGCWCMACTGTTCGGAAATTATCAGATTATCCATCGTCTCGAACAGGTATGGAATTTCAGTTTACTCGTTCCCAATGAACAACAATAGGAACGTAAGGTTTTTTACACTATTTTCTCTATGTTCCTAAAAAAATAAACTTAAAAAAAAATTTTTTAAAATAAAAAAAAATTCAAATTTTTTTTTATTAATTATTGGACACCATTTTGTTTAYTTTCCTGAAAAATAAACTTAAAAAATAAAAAAAAATTATAAAAACACAAAAAATTGTGWAGCTGAACGTGGATTCGAACCTATGTCCTCGTGGGACAGACAGACCGACAGAMAGACTTATAGAATGCATATACGTATTCCTTTCAGGAATTCGTGAAAATACTGTATWATACAGAGTATTAAACCTGTTATTAAAATATTGTATAATATTTAGAGTATTTTTAATTAATTAATAAACTGTCATAAGTTATAATAAAATAGACTTTTAAACAAATTTGAAAATATAAAATTATGCTTAAGTCTAGATTATAAGTAAAACAAAAATTCTTTAGCAAAATATACTTTTTGAAAAAAATAAAAAGTTAAACAATAGGTTAATTCAAATGATACAAAAAAACAGTTTTATTGAAAAAAATAATTGGCTTAAATGTAACTTATATTATAGACAGTCAGCAAAAAAAAAGTATAGATCAATGACTTTTGATTGCACTGTTTTACTTGTGTTTTACAATTAYTAATTTTTTAGTTTTTTCGATTTTCCCGCCCGTCCTGTGMMTTCCGAACCTGTTTTTATATATACTCTCTTTTTATGTTTTTCTGCCGAATAAATCCTGATATGTGTAGTCATTAGTTGAACTTTCTGTTCCTGTTGTTGTTCATTGGGAACGAGTAAACCGAAATTCCATACCTGTTCGAGACGATGGATAATCTGATATTTACCGAACAGTGGTGCGGGTATTGCAAACAATCGTTGGGCGCAGAGCTGAATGTTTGGCAGCAACTGTGGTTCGGCTCCTAAATGACCGGCCAGACGATACCATAGGCGCAGATCGCAGAGCTCACGGGAACGTTGAATGAATTCATTGAACCATTGATGGTATTGTCCAATCACTTGATCCAATTCAAATAGACCTCTCAATTCCATAGCCATCGCGCGGTAAACAGTTGACTAGCGTTTACTCTATCGATATACTCATTGATTCTGTTCATCAATTGTTGGACATTCTGAATGTCAATATCTGGTGTCTGTTCGACATCTTCTGGAAGAAGTGGTTGCCTGAATGGATCCAATGGATTATTAAGCGGCAAATAATTCATGTCTTCTCTGTAAACGATAGAAATCTTGTAGATTTTGTCTGATCTCATAGCTCTACCAATTTGTACCATAAATTGATTTCCAAATCTATAGATATTGTTATAGGTAGTCACTGCCATTTCAATGCTATACTGATTGGTGTTTTAAGGCTATAATTATTTCAATACAAAAATGATTTTTGTTTGTGTTTAAATTTACTAAAGTGAATTTAACACAACGCTTAGTTTTATTTTTATTTAAATAATTATATTTGCAAACCAAGGTTTGCTTAATACTAAAATCTAGAATTCACTTTTAAAAATGCATTTAAGTGTTATACAGAAAAGTAAATAGTAAACACCTACTTTTAAGCAAAGTTTTATTTTATTTTTATTTAGTATTTCACTGTTAAAATAATGCATTGAAATGTTATACAGAACAGTGAGTAGTAAACTCCTACTTTTAAGCAAAGTTTTATTTTATTTTTACTCTGTATTTCACAGTTAAAATAATGTATTGAAATGTTATACAGAAAAATGAATAGTTTACGCCCAGGGATTAAAGCTGACTCAATACGACCTGATTATTTCTCACGTACACTTTAGTATAAATAGAGGTGTCTCTCAGACACCAAAATGGGTTCTCTTCTGAGATCAGTTCTCAGTTCTCTTCGGAGATCTCTTCGGAGTTCTCTGGGAGTACTACAATGTATAACTGTTTATAAGATGAAATAAAAGTATTTGCATATTACTTTGGGTGTATTACTTACTCGTCGCGGCTGGTGGTCTTGGATTGCGTCATGGATTACACTATCGATGTTATACTGATGAAAGCTGACCGCAAGAAAGATTACATCATGGATAACATTATCGATTGAGTCATGGAAGTACACCATGGATTACGTCATGGATGGTATTATGGATCACATATGGCTTCACTACAGGCCCATTGGTCCTACAGGCYCAACAGTCCTATAKGATACAGTTAACATAAAGGATAGCAATCGAACGCCGCGTCGATGGGAGTCGTCCACTTATTACGTAAGCGAATACTATATAGAAGGGAACTCCGGTACTGTGTCCGCTACACGGTAGGATCTGACTGGTCCGACCAAAGACTAGTGTTGACACGTGATGACGTTGAGTAAACCTTATCATTGAGTAACCTATTATAGGCTATGCAAAAGTAAGCGCTATGATAGGTTAACTCAGATATAGTAATAAGTCACAAGACACATTGGTCAACCATTACACTGACCACCTGGTCCACTGACCAAGGTCAGAGGTCGAAGGTCAGAGGTCAGAGGTCAGAGGTCAGAGGTCAGAGGTCAGAGGTCAGAGGTCAGAGGTCAGAGGTCAGAGGTCAAGGTCACATGTCCAAGGTCAAGGTCACTCGTTCAAGGTCAAGGTCACTCGTCCAAGGTCAAGGTCACACGTCCAAGGTCAAGGTCACACGTCCAAGGTCAAGGTCACCTATACAAGGTCAAGGTCATCGATAACTGGAAATCGGGTTTTATGTACTGATGACAATGGTACATGTTGGAGACCAGTAGGACAAGTGGTTATGGAGATATCAAGGAAAACATGTTTACCAAACAGACCTTAAAACTAGACTTGAGATTGTGTACCAATCAATTGGATATCCGTACGGTAGTATTATACGGATAGTTTATGCAAGGAACAGCATAAACTAAAACAGTCGGTCGACTAAATACTACACAAGACAACACATAGCTTTGTACACAACCAGTGATAGGAGATCCGCTCGCTCCTTAAGCCACATACCGTTACAGTTAATAATGCTGGTACGTGCAGGGCAACGTAAGGGCTTAATCTTTAAGTAATAGTAGGGTTTACATCACGGGTTAATGAACACTCATAGAGTGTTCACATATAAAATAGACCCGTGATAACCCCACTTCCCTTGCATTTGGTGGCAGCGATGGTGGATGCGAATCACCACAAAAATAAACCAAATGACTTACATTTGTTGGCAACGTTGAAAGATACGAAACTAAAGACGTATAAACCAAATGTTCCTTACATTTGGTGCAGCAGCGAAAAAAATACGCTGCGTTTGATGACACAATTGGAGAATTTGAAGTTACACAAATTAAAAGCATCTAAAGACTGGTTCATCGTTTCGAATATAATGACTACTATTTATTTTCAAAACGTATGAAACTAATAATAATGTAACTTGTAAAACTTAAATTCAAGTTAATGATGAGATCAACTTAACCCGACTGGCGCTGAGTCCGAGCCATATGGCTTTGGGCGTAGCTGGTTATACATATACTAAACTTACAAACTGTAATGTGTCGAATGCACTGATTAATGCACATTTGGAAATTGAAACACCGTTTTAAGACAGAAAAAAAGCTTAATAAATAGTAAAGAGAATCACTAAGCGATGAAATCAAATGTCCCCTACATTTGGTGGCAGCGTTGGAGGATTTCGAATACCCAAAAGAAACAATATGCATATACCAAATGTCCTTTACATTTGGTGAAAACAGTGGAGGATACGAAATTTCACAAATAAACTAAAATTGAAAAAACCAAATGTGCCTTACATTTGGTGGCAGCAGTGGAGGATGCGATATTCCACAAAAAAAACACAACACGCTTAACCACATGTTCCTTACACTTGGTTACATCGTTGGAGGATACGAAATCCTAAAAGAAACAAAATACGTTTTAACCTAATGTTGCTTACATTTGGTGGAAGCAGTGGAGGATGCAAATTTCCACAAAATACAAATTGATGGATTCACCGATATGTTATACAAACTACTGAAATGAACTAACCAATTATCCGAATAATACGTAATTACTAGACGTATAAACCAAAAGTCACTCGCATTTGGTGACAGTACTAAAGAATTTGAATAAAAGAGATTAACATAACCAGACTGGCGCTGAGTCCGAGCCATATGGCTTTGGGCGTAGCTGGTATATACATACACTGAACTTCAACCTTTCGTCGTGGATCGAATATACTGATTAAAGCACATTGGTAATTTTTAAACCGTTTACATAATTTGGTTAAATCAGTATAGCTATACATTTAGTATATCGGTTATACATTCACGTATGTTATCGGACACATAGTTTATGACAAAACGCTAGTCTATGGGACGTGAGGCATAGTTCTATTGCACTCCCAAAATACAAAGCAAAGTAATCATAAACTATAGAACTCTATTGTAGTGGCCGATAGCGCTGTGTATACATGTATCACTGCTTATATTCAACACATTATACTGAACTGATAAACAATTTTATGTACTCAATGCTCATTTAAACGCATGAGCATCAAGATGAAGCCAACACCTAACAACCACACTACGTTAAAACATAAGTAATTATTTTAATAATGGCTGACGATAACGATACCATACAACTTGTCATGAGAATAGTAAATGTAGACACGAATGCTACGAAGCCATCTACTGGTATATCAACGAAAACTACATTTCACGTACTAGTTAATTTGGACCTGCTCTTATTTGGACTTGATGTTGGTATACGACTTGGTTTAACTGTAAACTTCAGCAGTCGTAACGTTACCGCTCGCATTATGTAAACATAGACGTGTTTTCACACAGCACGACACAGACATTTGAAGAATTCTAGTTGTTAAGCACAAGATTATTACGGTTTCGCAATTTGACTCAGTCCTTACCGCCGACATTAAAATGAATACGACGTGATTGTAAAAATGATTCGAGAGGAGGCAAAGGACGTAAAATTAAGAATAGCCAGTGCTTTCCTGGTTATTATGGTATCAAAGAAAGACGGTGGAGAACAATTAAGCATAAATTATAGAAGACAACGATATTGCTATAGATGACAAATTGCGGATGACGAATCACTGAAGTGTTAGACCGCCTTAAGGCGCTCGTTATTTTAAAACACTTGATGTGACTTGGGGTTACTGGCATATCGAAATGGTTCAGACGTCTTAACAGATTTTGGCACACATAAAAACCATAATGAATATCTGCTGACATATTAGATAGTAAGATACGTGAAGAAAAACTAACATTAAAGAAAAAAGCTAAACATTTTACATCATTAACAAAGAAAGGTATTACATTTCTTTGGGATCAAAACACGAAAAAACATTCAAAATACAATGAATGGGATTCAAAAGAGAAATAAAAGAAGCTTCATCAGACGAGATTTAATAGAAGAAGATAATCATGATTATTAAGAGATTTTAAAAGACAAATCCTAAAAGATTAACATGACAATGAGTATTCCGGAACTCAATTAGGATTTTATGACATGGAAAATTAAAAAGTTTTGAACTCACTGTGTAGTCAATCATAAGTTATTAAATAACTGAGTCATGTCAGTTAAATGAAGAAATGCTGCAGCTGATGGATACCACTTATTATTTGAAATAATCGGAGCTGATATATTGGGCCGTCCCTCCGAAATGGAATTTCAAAACAGAAGATTTTAATGATTGACAAAATTAAAAAAAAATGAAGACAGTGATGAAGTGTGCAAACCTAGTATAGTAAAATGGTTTGTTGATGAAGTTCTGACGTGATATGGCGCCATAACGATAATACAGTTGGTCAGATACTTCATTGGAGATTTCATAAGAAATCTTAGTTCCTCCATTTGTATACAACACCATATAATTGCTGAAAATATTTTAAATTGGGTTTTGCAATTTTTATCGATATATGGATGTGAAGACTAGTACCAAAAAACGTATTTTAATAAAGTCCGCGTGTATTTGCTTTTGGTACTACGACTTGGAGGATGGAAGAAAATTGGTTCAAGGAAAATAATGAATGCGTTTAACGATGATAAATCCCGTTATAGCGCTGACATCGCGATGTTTTATATAAGGAGTAGATTTGGTGTCTCTACACAATCCTTAAAGTCAGGTCTTAGTACCTATTATGGAACCAATTTGTAGGCCTATACATGATTAAGAAGCGGCAAATTTAAACACCCTGAAAATGACAATTAAGAAAATAATTTAATTGTGTCGATCGACGTGTTTTCTATGCAATTACAGAATATTGAGAAGAATAGATCGCCGATAGAGGCAATTCAATGAGACTTAAATTTAATTTAACATTGACAACTTGAAGATGACAATTATGAATATAATTGTGTCGATCGACGAGACTTAAAATGGAATAGCAAAACATTAAGAAGAATAGATCGCCGATAGAGGCAATTCAATGAGATATAGATTTCACATGACATAGAAACCATGATGATGATAAATAAGAAAAATAATTAATTATGTCACTCGACGTGCTTTGCAATGCAATTACAGAACATTAAGATGAATAGAACGCCGATAGAGGCAATTCAATGAGATATAATGAGAATATAACAAGTGATCACTATTTAGAATTCTAAGTTATATAAGATAAGTTAAAAATGTTATGAAAATGAATTTGTTATAGGAATCATTTGTTAGAGAAGTCAGTACATTAATACATTTCTAGGCCTAGTAAAATGTATAATCGTACACAACTTTAAACTATTTGATTTGTTAAAACTATAACGTGTTTAGTAAAAATTAAATTTAGATTATTAATAATTAAATTTAAAGTTAGAGATAAAGAGATAATTGTTAACATTAGTTGTTAATTAAAAAATGTTATTAAGAAATAATAATAAATAATAATGGTCAACCAAACGACATCCTTGGCAGATATGGGTCAAGAATCAAGCACAAGAAGCCAACGCTTAATTCAAAATCGTATTACAGATGATTTCTGTTATTTGGCTAAACCATTTAAAGCAACTAAAATGAAGTTTAATAATCCAAGAATATATGTTAATGGATATTTGAAAATTTATTAAATTCATAAAATTGGATAAAGATTTTACAGTTATAATTTTTGAAAAATAAAAAGGTGAATACGTTATAATCGAAGACTTGAAGATAACTGCAAAATTAGTCTAAGACAAATTAGCAATTTAAAGAAATTGGTATCCAATACCGAATATAGTCGATTTATTATGAATGTCGATACGAAGACCACTAATTAATCAACGTAGTCCACTTTTATAGACTGATTGAAGCATAATTTAAAGAATCCAAAAACAGTTTCAACAACAAGAAGTTTTAGTGTACATTGGTATACACATTGAATATAGTTAGTTTATTATGAAATGGATAAACCGATAAGAAGCTGAAGATGATTAGAAGAAATCGAATATTACATTTGTTGATAATGTTTTTGATGTTGATCAACTAAAAATAAGATTATGAAGAAATAAAGAACGTTGACGATCATACGGACATCGATAAAAATTAATTATAATACAAGTTAGAATTTAGATATTCTAAATTTATTTTTATAATGCATGATTTTTTTTAGTTAATGGGTTTTTATAATAAGTTTATAAAAATTATTTGTAAACTAATGTGTACATGAGGTATAGTTATAAACCAGACGTAATTACCTAATTACGCATCTGAGGACAGATGCAGACTTGAAGGGGCGGAAGTGTTATAGGTAGTCACTGCCATTTCAATGCTATACTGATTGGTGTTTTAAGGCTATAATTATTTCAATACAAAAATGATTTTTGTTTGTGTTTAAATTTACTAAAGTGAATTTAACACAACGCTTAGTTTTATTTTTATTTAAATAATTATATTTGCAAACCAAGGTTTGCTTAATACTAAAATCTAGAATTCACTTTTAAAAATGCATTTAAGTGTTATACAGAAAAGTAAATAGTAAACACCTACTTTTAAGCAAAGTTTTATTTTATTTTTATTTAGTATTTCACTGTTAAAATAATGCATTGAAATGTTATACAGAACAGTGAGTAGTAAACTCCTACTTTTAAGCAAAGTTTTATTTTATTTTTACTCTGTATTTCACAGTTAAAATAATGTATTGAAATGTTATACAGAAAAATGAATAGTTTACGCCCAGGGATTAAAGCTGACTCAATACGACCTGATTATTTCTCACGTACACTTTAGTATAAATAGAGGTGTCTCTCAGACACCAAAATGGGTTCTCTTCTGAGATCAGTTCTCAGTTCTCTTCGGAGATCTCTTCGGAGTTCTCTGGGAGTACTACAATGTATAACTGTTTATAAGATGAAATAAAAGTATTTGCATATTACTTTGGGTGTATTACTTACTCGTCGCGGCTGGTGGTCTTGGATTGCGTCATGGATTACACTATCGATGTTATACTGATGAAAGCTGACCGCAAGAAAGATTACATCATGGATAACATTATCGATTGAGTCATGGAAGTACACCATGGATTACGTCATGGATGGTATTATGGATCACATATGGCTTCACTACAGGCCCATTGGTCCTACAGGCTCAACAGTCCTATAGGATACAGTTAACATAAAGGATAGCAATCGAACGCCGCGTCGATGGGAGTCGTCCACTTATTACGTAAGCGAATACTATATAGAAGGGAACTCCGGTACTGTGTCCGCTACACGGTAGGATCTGACTGGTCCGACCAAAGACTAGTGTTGACACGTGATGACGTTGAGTAAACCTTATCATTGAGTAACCTATTATAGGCTATGCAAAAGTAAGCGCTATGATAGGTTAACTCAGATATAGTAATAAGTCACAAGACACATTGGTCAACCGTTACACTGACCACCTGGTCCACTGACCAAGGTCAGAGGTCGAAGGTCAGAGGTCAGAGGTCAGAGGTCAGAGGTCAGAGGTCAGAGGTCAGAGGTCAGAGGTCAGAGGTCAGAGGTCAGAGGTCAGAGGTCAAGGTCACATGTCCAAGGTCAAGGTCACTCGTTCAAGGTCAAGGTCACTCGTCCAAGGTCAAGGTCACACGTCCAAGGTCAAGGTCACACGTCCAAGGTCAAGGTCACCTATACAAGGTCAAGGTCATCGATAACTGGAAATCGGGTTTTATGTACTGATGACAATGGTACATGTTGGAGACCAGTAGGACAAGTGGTTATGGAGATATCAAGGAAAACATGTTTACCAAACAGACCTTAAAACTAGACTTGAGATTGTGTACCAATCAATTGGATATCCGTACGGTAGTATTATACGGATAGTTTATGCAAGGAACAGCATAAACTAAAACAGTCGGTCGACTAAATACTACACAAGACAACACATAGCTTTGTACACAACCAGTGATAGGAGATCCGCTCGCTCCTTAAGCCACATACCGTTACAGTTAATAATGCTGGTACGTGCAGGGCAACGTAAGGGCTTAATCTTTAAGTAATAGTAGGGTTTACATCACGGGTTAATGAACACTCATAGAGTGTTCACATATAAAATAGACCCGTGATAACCCCACTTCCCTTGCAATATGTCGTCTGAAATTGTTGGCAGTTTCATCGTTGACATCGTTGCCATTACACCATTGAAACAAACGGAAAGCCAATATTGCGATTTTATGGGCAGACCAGACCAATCTGTAGACCAATGACTTTTGGTTATCACGGCTTACACATTGGTTGCGTAGCTCTACTGCTGTCGGCTCGTCTATGGCTGACAGATACAGACCTTCYTCAGTGATCTCTATCTGTGCCTGTGGTCCACTAAACCTATGTATGCCGTATGAGAACATTGCTATATAACTAATTTGTGGGTACCAGCACTCAACCGGATACCACTGTTGTTGACCGTTATTGTCGTAATCGACTTGTCGGACGCCGACTCTGTAGTCATCGCCTAATAGGACGCTTCTTCTGCCGTTCCAATCAATGATATTTACTGGATAACTAGTTCCGGCAATTGCTAACCGTTGTTGCCCTACTTGTTCCATATTGATCCATGGATTTCCCTGACCATCGGCCGCATGTTCCCGTACRCCKACTACTGGTTCAGTAAGAATAGGTGTAATCGCATTCCAAATGGTTGTAATCTGTTGTTCGTTTGGCATAATCGCCACTTCTKGTTGTTGTTGTTGCTGCTGTTGATGTGGTTCAGCCATTGTATTCTCAAAATGATATTCTTGTGGTCAATGAATGTAATTGTCTGGTGTTTGTGATAACTCTTGTAGTTTTTTTTGTCTTCTATTTTGTGTTCACTTCTTATAATCTATTGTTTAACTTTTTTAATTTTCTCAAAAAATTCTAAAATTTAGAATTGTTTTTGATTTAAAAAAAACAATTAGTCTTTTATATTTAAATTTATATATTTATTAATTATTATTTTCAAAAAACAGCCAATTTTTTMAAAAATAATTTTCTGTTTTATTTCAGTAGTCTATGGAAAATATTTACCGGCCATACAGTGAAAGTGTACCGGATATCTGGTTGCCAAACGAAAAGCCAATATTGCTATTCTATGGGCACACAAAACAAACCTATAGATCAATGACTTTTTAATTGCCATGACTTACACATTGATCGTCTATGATATACAGATACTGACTGTTTTGATGATTGATCTCCAGCTGAACCTATTGTCCAGTGAATCTGTGTATACCTTATATGAGAAAAGCGCATAAATATTAAAGTCAWCGTAAGTGCCATCAAACGGATGCCACTGTCGTCGACCGTTATTATCGTAATCGACAGGTCGGCCGCGGATTCTGCAAATTGTTGCCTAATCTGGCTGTTCTGATACCAACATTATGTATGACATTAATTRGATGACTATTTATGGCTTAAATTTATATTATAGATAGCCAGCAAAAAAAAGTATTGTTTTTATACAGTTATACATATATAAAATGTTAGTTAGTTTTATTACTTAATTATTATTTAGTTACGGTTAGTTTGGGAGTGAGTGTGAGGTTAGGAAGTGGGTGGGGATGGATTTGGGGCAAATAATTTTCTACTGGCAGTCTATAATCTACATTTGTTCCAAATAATTAATAAAATATTTTTTTTAAATGAAAAGAGTTATAATTTTTTGAAAAAAATTAAAAGTTAAGCAAAAGTTTATGTAAAATGAACACCAATTAGAAGACAAAAAAAATACTACAAGAGTTATCACAAACATCTAACCATTACATTCATAGACCACAAGCAAATCATTTGGGAAAACAATGGCTGAACCACATCATCAACAACAACAACAAGTGGATGTACTGCCAAACCAASAACAAATTATAGCCATTTTGCATGAGATTACTCCTATTCTCACTGAACCGGTAGTAGGCGTACGGGAACATGATGTCGATGGTCAGGGAAATCAATGGATCAATATGGGACAAGCAGGGCAGCAACGTTTGGCAATCGCTGGAAATAGTTATCCAATAAATATCATTGATTTTAACGGAAACAAAAGCGTCCGATTAGGCAACAATTGCAGAGTCCGTCCYCGACCTGTCGATTACGACAATAACGGTGAWCGACAGTGGTATCCGATTGAGATAGCAGTAACACAACATTGTCACTATTTTCCTCAATTTTCGTATGGTATACACAGATTCAGTGGACCACAGTCTCAGTTGGAGATCAATGAAAACGATCAGTATTTGTATATCATAGACGAGCCGACAGCTGTAGAACTACGCAACCAATGTGTAAGTCATGGCAATCAAAAGTCATTGATCTATAGGTTTGTTTTGTGTGCCCATAGAATAGCAATATTGGCTTTTCGTTTATACCAATGGTGTGATGGCAACGATGTCAACGATGAAGATGTCAATAGTTTCAGACGACGTGTCTATAGATTKGGAAATCAATTTATAGTACAAATTGGTAGAGCTGTTCAATCAGACATAATCTACAAGATTTCAATCGTTCAAAGAGAAGCCATGGATTATTTGCCGATAAATAATCCTTTAGATCCATTCAGGCAACCGCTTCTTCCCGAAGATGTCAATCAGGCACCGGAAATCGACATTCAGAATGTCCAACAAGTGATGGACAGAATCAATGAGTACATCGAAAGAGTAAACGCTAGTCAACTGTTTACCCGAAACTGGGAACAGACTTTCAACGAGATGGCCAGTCAACAGACATCATTGCCAATACCAAACCTAGCGATGGGTCAAGTGGTCAATCAGATGATCCGTCTAACAAATCAACCGGAATTCATTGTATTGTGTGTTTTATATACCGGTACACAAAATGAATTAAGGTTTATAATCCGTTCGACAGCGTTTGCCGACGTTACTCAACAGGATTACTATTTATCAGAGGTTCCCGGTTGGGACTCATTGCTTCTCGAGCGACGAGGAGGACGAAGCCGCTATCCGGTACACAGTCACGGTCTGGCCGGCAGCTATCAGGATCCCATCCGAGGCGGGAACAATGGATTTCAAGTAATGACAATCAACTTTCCCGATGTTGTTGGACTCAATGAGCGAAGATTGTATTTTGTGAACCGCGCGATGGCTATGGAATTGAGAGGTCTGTTTGAATTGGAACAAGTGGTTCAACAATACCATCAATGGTTTATTGAATTCATTCAACGTTCCCGTGAGCTCTGCGATCTGCGTCTATGGTATCGTCTGGCGGGTGAGTTAGGAGCCGAACCCCATTGGCTGCCAAACATTCAGGATTGCTTCCAACGATTGTTTGCAATACCCGCACCACTGTTCGGTAAATATCAGATTATCCATCGTCTCGAACAGGTATGGAATTTCAGTTTACTCGTTGCCAATGAACAACAACAGGAACGTAAGGTTCAACTAATGAAACCAAGTAAAGCTACTTACAAGACTGAATCAGTTAAAAAACAGGTATCAAAAAACACAGAACCAGGAACTTCGGGAGCTTCGGGAGCGTCGGGAACGTCGGGATCGGCGAAAAAACAAAAAACAAAGTAAATGGAAAACAGAACTAACAGTACTGATAGTCGTACTGTTAGTAATGATTCAATCAATTGAAAAGTAATTAAAAAAAATTAGATAGAAATATAACATCAGTTTTAAGGTATAAAAATATTGTAAAATTATTTACAACTATATATATAAAATTGTATTATAGAGAGTAAAAGATTTACTTTCAACAAGAGAGCCATAAATGTATTTATTATATAAACTTATTGTTGAATTTAAACTATTGATAAAAATTTACTGAGTTTTTTATTATAAATAAATACAGTAGTTTACAGTAAAGTTTTGAAATAGAAATTAAATAATATTTAAACAAATTATAGTTTTAAATTAATTAAATAATTGATAAACAAATAAATAAATCAAATATTTTGTATAAAATATAGTTTCAATGATTTAAAAAAAACAAATTTATTGTTTCTCTCCTTCGGTGATAGCGATGGGAACCACACGTTCAACACCACTGATTGGTGGCAACTGTTCTTTCTTAGCCTCAATAGTCAGAACACCATTCGGCTTAAGACTCGATATCACGTCCTCAGGTTTACAGCCATCGGGCAATGCGTACCGTCGGGTAAACTCTCGTGCAATCCATCCGTGACTATCACTTCTTTCTTCATGTTTGCCATGAATTTGAATACTATTGCCAATAGTTTTGACTTCAATTTCTTCGGGTTTGAAATGACTGACATCTAACTTAACGGAAAACTTATCGCCAGTGTTGGCCACTTGTGATGATCCAGAAATTTGATTCAATTGACTCATTGATCGGTTCCAGTGGTCGTCCAATTCATGTAAATCCAAATCAAACAACCTCTGCGGCCAATCAAACAATTGTTGATTTCGGCGACAAACAGGTGAACGATACGGCAAATACAGATTCAAAGACATTATTATTTAATTGCAATTAATATAATCACAAATTCAATATTAAATACAGTATTATTGTTATATAGCTTTAGAGAGGTATTAAAATTTTTGTAGTTTTARAGAAAACTTGTTTCAATCGATACTCGCATTGCTTTCACTGCAAGACTTATATAGTGTTTTGCAGTGAAACCAGAATTTTCTTTAAATGTATAGAAAATTCTAGACTTTGATTGTATGTATTGTACGCACACTTCACTGCTTAACGTTGACTGAGTTCTAGATATTTCTCTGCCAAACATACTATACATTTGACATACAATACAGTATATTGAGAGCTCAGGTATGCATTTATTATCAGTTAAATGACATAATATTACTGTACTTAACTATAAATGAAAATAAAGTTTTTAAATATATTTTAAAAAATACAACAACAGAAACAAAAGGAAAATTCTTGAAGAAATTAAAAATAAATATTTTTTAATAAACTAAATAATATTGTATTAAAAAATAGTTTTTTTACTAAAATATAAATTCTATTATAATAAATGCAATTTTTAAACAATTACTACAGTATTATAACTATTATTAGTTTATAATTATTATTTCATTATTATATTGTCGTTCAGTGATTATTAAAGTAGAAATCAATGCAATGTTTTTTCATTTAGTCAATACAAATCAAAATAAGTAATTGGGTTTCAATTTTGATACTTTTTAAAACTTTCAGTAAATATTTTAACTTATAAATGATATCAATAAATACTTGTATAAATATATTAAAATAGTATATAACGAGTTAATACACACAATCATCTGATRATTAACTTAGTCTAGCAATCAGTTTAGTTTTTATAAGTATTTCATTTATATAGTAAAAGACCAAAAAAAAAAAAAAAWAAATTCAATAAACAAAATACAAYAATAGTTTTTTAAAATAATTTATTTTATTAAATTTATCATAATAGCAATATTAATTACATAAATTAAGTCTATTATAATATTATAATATAATACAATATCTGCTTATGATTATAATAGTTAAACAAATTATAGTTTTGAATCAATTAAATAATTGATAAACAAATAAATAAATCAAATATTTTGAATAAAATTTAGTTTCAATGACCAAAAATAATAAATTTATTGTTTGTCTCCTTCGGTGATAGCGATGGGAACCACACGTTCAACACCACTGATTGGTGGCAACTGTTCTTTCTTAGCCTCAATAGTCAGCACACCATTCGGCTTAAGACTCGATATCACGTCCTCGGCTTTGCATCCATCGGGCAAAGCGTACCGTCGGGTGAACTCTCGTGCAATCCATCCGTGACTATCACTTCTTTCTTCATGTTTTCCATGAATTTGAATACTATTGCCAATAGTTTTGACTTCAATTTCTTCGGGTTTGAAATGATTGACATCTAACTTAACGGAATACTTATCGCCAGTGTTGGCCACTTGTGAGGATCCAGAAATTTGATTCATTTGACTCATGGATCGGTTCCAGTGGTCGTCCAAATCATGTAAATCCAAATCAAACAACCTCTGCGGCCAATCAAACAAATTCGATGGATATCGWCGGCTAACAGTTGAACGATACGGCAAATACAGATTCAAAGACATTATTATTTAATTGCAATTAATATAATCACAAATTCAATGATAAATACAGTATTATTGTTATTATATAGCTTTTAGAGAGTACTAAAAGTTTTGTAGTTTTACTGAAAACTTGTTTCAATCGATACTCGCATTGTTTTCACTGCAAGACTTATATAGTGTTTTGCAGTGAAACCAGAATTTTCTAGAAATGAATAGAAAAGTTAACGTTTTATTTGTATGTATTGTACGCACACTTCACTGCTTAACCTTCACTGAGTTCTCGATATTTCTTTGGTATACTTTTGACTGCAAAGCGGTATTCAAAGCATTGAAACGCCGATAGACTTCACGAACATTCCGGTACTTTCGCTAACAAATCACTAAATACTATATATTGAGAGCTCAGGTATGCATTGCATTGCAGTTAAAAAGTTTTATCTTAATATTAATATAACTTTGAAAACAGTTATTTCAAAACTTTTTTAAAAGTAATTGATTTATATGTCTATATTTGTGAACAATTATTGTATTAAAAGACAGAAATGTTTGTCAATTTATTAGTTCCGTATAAACGCCGATATACTGACTGTTGGGATGATTTGTTTTCGGTGGACATCAATGATTGGTTTGATGTCAATGAAAGAGTAACTCCGAAAAAGAGAGTCAAACGTTTAGCGTCCGGTGACCTGAAACCAAACACTACATCATTACAAGTAATGGCCAACAATGACAACAAGTTTATGGTTCGTCTCGATTGCAATCACTTCCGACCYGAAGAGCTTGAGGTCAAAACTAATGGCAAATTTGTTACAATTCACGGCAAACACGAGGAAAGAGAGGACAATAACGGATGGATTGCCCGCGAGTTTACCCGACGTTACGCATTGCCCGACAATTGCGACGACTCTACTATCACATCGAATATTAACACGAAAGGTGTCCTCACTATTGAGGCCAACAAAAAGTCGAAAGACATCGGAGAAAATCAACGAAATATTTCGGTTAATGTAATCAATGATAGTGAAGAAGACAATGGCTATGAAAGCGAAGACAACATTAAAAACAAAAACAACAATAACTTGAAGACTACAACAATAACCAAAGTCGAGGAATAAATTTATATTTTTTAAATTGAGTTGAGTGGCCGTTGATCAGGCGGCCAATAACTCGGGTTCGGTTAAGTATACGAAATAAGTACACGTTTTTATATGAAAGCAAACGATTTTATTAAATATAAAATATGCGACTAAACGCTGTGAAAGCTAAACGACTACTACTGTTGCGGAAACGGTAGAGTCGTTGAAATAATGCAATGCTGCCGCTTATGATGTTGTGTTGAGCGCCAGCTGTTAACACACTCCCCGGCCGCGAAACTGCGTATATTGTCCGAATTTTGCGACCTTCGGGTAATGCGATCACGTACATCAATCGGTGATGTGTTTCGGTGATTACGGTCTTGTTTATCATCAAACCGTCGTTGTTTGTCTTGTGGTAGACGTCCAATCGGTGTCACAGGTGGTCGTATTAGTGGATGTTTCTTTTCGGTGTGATTTGTGATATCACGCTTAACGGTGAACAAACCAATCTGTGGTATTCGCGGACTACTGCCGGAACACCCAAACGATTTGTTATGCGATTTGATCGGCTCCTGTCGTCGACATTGACGTTTCCAATGATATTCGGTGAAACCGTGTCGAAGACATCGAGGACAAGGAGTCGGCGGTATGTCATACTTACGATTGTCTTTACGATTTATGTGATTGTTTTCGGTGACAATACCGACTTTTTTGACTGTCATATGTGCGACTTTCGGTTTATTCGAGATATGTCGTTGACTTCGCAGGCGCACAGTTGTCTTCATTTCTGCGATGTCGAGTCCAACGAGAACATCGTACGCGATATCCATTACGTGAATCGTTACGTATTCGGTGTGTCCGTCCATTTGAATCTTAACGTTGACGACACCGAGTGTATACTTATCGCCGGCGATGGTACCTACTTTGGTCTTATGTCGCGCGTCGGGTCGGAGTTTCATTTGTTTTGCGACATCCTTCGATAAGATAGTAATGTCGGCACCATTATCGATGAAAGCTCTTACGGGTTTGTCATTTATACGTATGTCTCGATATCGTTCAGTATGCGAGACAGCGTTTACCACTGGATCGGGATTTATCGGTTCTGTTCTCGGACATACGCGCATCCAGTGATATTCGGTTATGCCGTGTCGTCGGCATCGTGGACATGGAGTCAGTGGCCTATCATTGTTACATTTCTGTCGCTTTTTCCAATGATTACGTTTCGGTTGGCCGTCTTCATCGTCGATAGCGTTAACGTTAAAACTTTTATTTCTTTTTCGTGTCTCTTCGACGAGAAGCGCTATCTGTAGCCATTCTTGAGGCGTTGTTGGTCGTTGACAGGCAATCAGCGGCCTGTAGTAGTCGGGCATACCTTTGGTTAATAGACCTATCTGTTGGTCGTCGGAGGCGCGCGCTTCATCCAGAAGGCGGCGCATTTCGTGATAGTACGTGAGTACGCTTTCATTAGCTTTGAGTTTTCGGTCGGAGGCTTCAACAAGACCGTGACCAACCATACGACCAAAACGCGCAATCATAAGAGATCGGCATTCGGCCCAGGTCAGGTTTGGAAGTTTTCGGGCGACTTCACGACAATACCAACTGAAGGCATCGCCGGTCAAGTGCTTGGCGAGCGCAAGCAGCCTCTCGTAGTCGTTATAAGCGTATGTCAATGCGGTGAAGCCATCGAGCCATTCGTCGATAGGAGTTACGGAGGAACCGCCTATAAATGGTTCACATAATTTCGATGCGTGTTTTACGGTACTATGCGGTCCTGTTGTTAAGGTATCGGCATCGGAGTCCAATCTCTGTACGCTTGTAGTCGATAAACTCGATGCCGTATTGCGATTGTTAATCACATTTCGTGCGGCGGCGGCCACTTGTGCAGCTCTGGTCAGCGTTGCCAGACGTTGTGCTAACCCATCCTGTGTCGGGTCGTTAGTCATATCGCGGGTCAATGCTTCCAAGTCTGAAGCGATTGACGACAAGTCTTCATTCGTGTCTTCGGAAATCGGGTTGAGTCCGTTCGCACCCGTCGTTACGTTCAGGTCGTTACTGAACGGCGGTAGTGTTCGGCCACTACGTAACTGTTGAGACATCGTTGTCTTCGTATCGTTTTTCTAAAACGCTTTATTAACGAAAAAACCGTTGAATCGATGAGAGCCGTTAAGGCGACAAAAAACCGTTGTTTTTTGAATTCAAAAGTGTCGGTGAGTAGGTCGTCGAAGTCGATTTACTTTCGATATCCGCGTGGTAAGTATCTCAGTCGACTGCGCCAATTGAGTTGAGTGGCCGTTGATCAGGCGGCCAATAACTCGGGTTCGGTTAAGTATACGAAATAAGTACACGTTTTTATATGAAAGCAAACGATTTTATTAAATATAAAATATGCGACTAAACGCTGTGAAAGCTAAACGACTACTACTGTTGCGGAAACGGTAGAGTCGTTGAAATAATGCAATGCTGCCGCTTATGATGTTGTGTTGAGCGCCAGCTGTTAACACAAAATATTGTATATAATTATAAAAATTTTTCATTTTATTTATTTCATAATTAAATTATATAATTATTGATTTTTCAAATTTATTCATATTGTATTATTGTATATTTATACTTGTATTATACAGTAACTCAATAAAATTTTTAGCATTTCTACTATAAATAACAATAATATTTATATYTAAAATAACTTAATATTATAAATTATAATTATATAAAAATTAAATATAACATTGTATATTTAAAAATAACAACAATAAAATAACAATTAAAAAATAATTTTATTCAAATACTGTATATATATATATATATATATATATATATATATATATATAAATTACACACAAATAATATCGGTAGTAATTGTTTTTTTTTATAAATTAGTATATGAATTCAATTGCTAATAATAATATGATATATWATTATTAAAATAAAAAAGTTCAACAAACAGTGTCTGGTTAGTTAATCGATATAAATTATATAATTTTAATTTTAATTATTTATTTTTTATATCCTATAACTTATAAATGATAATTAAGCTAAAATATAATAATAAATTATATTCCATAACTATTATTATTTTATACYACATTTACATATTAATAAAATACTACCGGTAAACACTATGACCTGGAATAAACACAAATCAAATATATAGAGAGTATAGAAAATGCAATCATAAATAATTTCAATTACATTATTATAATACTTGTATTGACTGTGTGTTTGATTAAATGACTACTCTTTTAATTAGATATTTTGATTTTAATAGATTAATAAAACTTGTAATAAACATGTAGTTAATTAGATGTTTTGTAAAAATGAGAACGGTAAAATTATTATATATCTATATGACACTGATACTATTTGTAATCTTTTATTACAAATTAATTATTTATTAACTTTTATAATTTAATGTTTTATAGAATTTATTATTTAATTACTAAAATTAATTATTAAATAGTAATTATATTTTAATTTCTATCTATTTCTATAGTTTTTTTTGTTTTTCCTATTTTGCAAACTTTTTTTTGCTAAAACTAATTTTATAACAAAAAATAGGCGTTATTTGTCTTTATAAATGGTGTGGTTTTTTAAAACTATTTTTTAATTTTTTTTATCAATTGATATATACTAGTAATAATCTTTATGTAATTTCAGTAAAAATCAAAATATAATATAAATATATAAAATGATTATAATATATAAAATGATTATAATATATAAAATTATCTAAATATTTATTTATTATTCAATTAAGTTTTAAAAAATTCACTATTAATTATATTAATTTATTTCTAAAAATTAAATAAACTTTTACTTGTTTTTAAATTTATTTTATTAGTTCAAAAATCTTATTCAGATTAGTAATACATGAAGTAAACTAATTTTAATATTATAATGTAATGTTATGATTATAATAGTATTATATATTGAAATACTAAAATATAATAATAAATTATAAATAAAGAACTTATAAATGAAAAAATCAAATCAAWTCAATTCAATGACCAAAATGTTTATTCTGTTTGTTTGTCTCCTTCGGTGATAGCGATGGGAACCACACGTTCAACACCACTGATTGGTGGCAACTGTTCTTTCTTAGCCTCAATAGTCAGCACACCATTCGGCTTAAGACTTGATATCACGTCATCAGGTTTACAGCCATCGGGCAAAGTGTACCGTCGGGTGAACTCTCGTGCAATCCATCCGTGATTATCACTTCTTTCTTCATGTTTGCCATGAATTTGAATACTATTGCCAATAGTCTTGACTTCAATTTCTTCGGGTTTGAAATGACTGACGTCTAACTTTACCGAAAAGTTATCGCCGGTGTTGGCCACTTGTGATGATCCAGAAATTTGATTCAATTGACTCATTGATCGGTTCCAGTGGTCGTCCAATTCATGTAAATCCAAATCAAACAACCTCTGCGGCCAATCAAACAAATGTTGATTTCGGCGACAAACAGATGAACGATACGGCAAATATATCAAAGACATTATTATTTAATTGCAATTAATATAATCACAAATTCAATGATAAATACAGTATTATTGTTATTATATAGCTTTTAGAGAGTACTAAAAGTTTTGTAGTTTTACTGAAAACTTGTTTCAATTGATACTCGCATTGCTTTCACTGCAAGACTTATATAGTGTTTTGCAGTGAAACCAGAATTTTCTAGAAATGCATAGAAAAGTCTAGACTTTGATTGTATGTATTGTACGCACACTTCACTGCTTAACGTTGACTGAGTTCTCGATATTTCTCTGTTCAAACATACTATGCATTTGACATACAATACAGTATATTGAGAGCTCAGGTATGTATTAATTATCAGTTAAACYATATAATATTGATAAATAATATTATATTAAAAAAATGTTTTTATTTACTATAATACAAATTTTATTAAAATAAATGCAATGCAATTTATAACAATAATTACTTAATTTTTTTGTAATAATATTTATAAACATTGATTTAAAATATAGATATTATATACAAGATTTACAATATTATAACTAAGTTTTGTTATATAAAGTATATAAACTCATAAATTATAATTAAAAATATTATTATATTGCCTTTCAGTGATTATTTACAATAGAAATCAATGAAATGTTTTTTATTCAGTCAATACAAACAAATTTGTTATTCAGTTTCAATTTTGAAACTTTCGGTAAATATTTTAACTTATAAATGATATTAATAAATATATGCCAATAATAGGCCACTAATTGAACACACAATCATCTGATGATTAAATTACATCTAATAATTTCGTTTATATAGTAAACGACAAAAAAAGTAAATAAATCAAAATACAATAAAAGTTTATATTAAAATATATTAATTTAATAAATTATATTAATTTTTAAAAGTTAATTTTATTAATTTTATCAGAATATTAATTACATATTAATAAATTTAATATTATATTATAATAGAGGATTATTAATTCAAAAAATATATCAGATTAGTAATCAGTAAACTAATTTTAATATTATAAAGTAATAAAGTATATGTTATTATTTGTTATTATTATTAATAGTTAAACAAATTATAGTTTTAAATCAATTGAATAATTGATAAACAAATCAACCAAAAAAACAAATTTATTGTTTGTCTCCTTCGGTGATAGCGATGGGAACCACACGTTCAACACCACTGATTGGTGGCAACTGTTCTTTCTTGGCCTCAATAGTCAGCACACCATTCGGCTTAAGACTCGACATCACTTCCTCGGCTTTGCAGCCATCGGGCAAAGCGTACCGTCGGGTGAACTCTCGTGCAATCCATCCGTGACTATCACTTCTTTCTTCGTGTTTGCCATGAATTTGAATACTATTGCCAATA
This sequence comes from Oppia nitens, assembly GCF_028296485.1. Classification (NCBI taxonomy): domain Eukaryota; kingdom Metazoa; phylum Arthropoda; class Arachnida; order Sarcoptiformes; family Oppiidae; genus Oppia; species Oppia nitens. The sequence continues at coordinate 878,549 of NW_026533194.1, read as the reverse complement.
GTCTTGACTTCAATTTCTTCGGGTTTGAAATGACTAACGTCTAACTTTACCGAAAACTTATCGCCAGTATTGGCCACTTGTGATGATCCAGAAATTTGATTCAATTGACTCATTGATCGGTTCCAGTGGTCGTCCAATTCATTTAAATCCAAATCAAACAAACTCTGCGGCCAATCAAACAAATGTTGATTTCGGCGAAAAACAGACGAGCGATACGGCAAAAACAGATTCAAAGCCATTATTATTTAATTGCAATAATTATAATCACAAATTCAATGTATTATTGTTGTGGATATGTATCAAAAGTATTATTGTTATATAGCTTTTATAGTGTACTAAAAGTTTTGTAGTTTAACAGAAAATTTGTTTCAATCGATACTCGCATTGCTTTTACTGCAAGACTTATATAGTGTTTTGCAGTGAAACCAGAATTTTCTAGAAATGTATAGAAAAGTTAACGTTTTAATTGTATGTATTGTACGCACACTTCACTGCTTAACCTTCACTGAGTTCTCGATATTTCTTTGCCTAACATACCATACATTTGACTGCAAAGCGGTATTCAAAGCATTGAAACGCCGATAGACTTCACGAACATTCCGGTGCTTTCGCTAACAAATCACAAAATACTATATATTGAGAGCTCAGGTATGCATTGCATTGCAGTTAAAAAGTTTTATCTTAATATTAATATAACTTTGAAAACAGTTATTTCAAAACTTTTTTTTAAAAGTAATTGATTTATATATCTATATTTGTAAACAATTACTGTATTAAAAGACAGAAATGTTTGTCAATTTATTAGTTCCGTATAAACGCCGATACACTGACTGTTGGGATGATTTGTTTTCGGTGGACATCAATGATTGGTTTGATGTCAATGAAAGAGTAACTCCGAAAAAGAGAGTCAAACGTTTAGCGGTCGATGACCTGAAACCAAACACTACATCATTACAAGTAATGGCTAACAATGACAACAAGTTTATGGTTCGTCTCGATTGTAATCATTTCCGACCCGAAGAGCTTGAGGTCAAAACTAATGGCAAATTTGTTACAATTCACGGCAAACACGAGGAAAGAGAGGACAATAACGGATGGATTGCCCGTGAGTTTACCCGACGGTACGCATTGCCTGACAATTGCGACGACTCTACTATCACATCGAATATTAACCCGAAAGGTGTCCTCACTATTGAAGCCATGAAAAAGTCGAAAGACATCGGAAAAAATCAACGAAATATTTCGGTTAATGTCATCAATGATACTGAAGAAGACAATGGCTATGAAAGCGAAGACAACATTAAAAACAACAACAACAATAACTTGAAGACTACAACAATAACCAAAGTCGAGGAATAAATTACTAATAATTTATTATTTTAAAAATATTTTATATAATTATAATAATTACTTAATTTTTCATTTTATTTATTTCATAATTAAATTATAAGATTATTGATATTTACTCATATTGTATATATAATAACAAAATAAAACATATTAGAAAAGAAATAAATATTTTTTTTAAATGTTGTTTTAAATAAATTTATGTAAAACAATAATTTGTTTATTTCTTTAATAATTAACTAAATTTTATTCATATATTACACACAAATACTCTAAATATCGGTTGTAATTGTTTTTAATAAAAATATTTTCAATGAATTCAATTGTTGATAACGAGAAATATGATTTGATATTATAAATTCAAAGTTTTCAAACAAACAGTTAGTGTTAGTGTCAGTCAATCAATTGGTCAAACAATCGGTCAAACAGTCGGTCAAACAGTCGGTCAAACAGTCGGTCAGCCATTAGGGTAACAACCAGAAGAACAAGAAGAAGAACAGATAGTAGTAGTAATACATAGTCTTTGTTGTTGACCACACAGTCAGTCATACTGTACTAACAAGAAGAGAGACCACAGCCATATCAACAAACAAAAGAGACAAACAATGGTTTCATCAGATTTTTACAAACAAAACAGTGACACAAGATTTCTATTGCATTTTGTGACCAGAAAATCAATCGACAGGTTTGGTATGTGTTTGTGCGGTATTGTCACTGTCTACTGTCTGTACAAACATCTTGATGGACATCCGATGCCAGTGGATCCGACAAAAGGATGGCAAGTGTGACGACGACGACAAGGCCAACGACGTCGGTGGTGGTGATGATGGTGTGTCTGTCCTATCATTCTTCTAGTACTTGTAGTAGTAGTAGTGGTGGTTAATAGAGAGCCACAAAAAAAACTCAAGAAGTAATTATCTGAAACATTTCAAATGATATTTCAATCAAATAAAAAAAACCATTTGTTTAGAAAACAATTGATTTTGAATTTATTGTTTTTTTGTTGTTGATTACAATTTTACTTTTTTAAATTACTAATTAATATATAATTTAAAAATATATTTATATAAAAATTTTTGGCTATAATTAGAACTTATTATAAAATTTTTTTTATAGATTAGTTTCTTAGTTAATCTTATTTATTAAAATAACTAAAAAATAAATAAATAAAGTTTAGATGAGTATTATGAGATCAAATTATCAACTAAGTTGATATAAATTATGAATATTATATAAATATACATTAAATTAGTTGATTATTATTTGAGCAAAAATTGTTTTTTTTCAAAAAATTATAAATTTAATTTTTCCGAATATACAGTATAAACTAATTAATACAAAACAATTTAATATATATATATATAGCAATAGCAAATATAATCTATCGTTTTAATTTTATATAAAATTTACAATATTATATACTACGGTATAAGTACAGTAACAATTGATATTGTTTTGAGAAATTATATAACATTAATATTATTATTATTATTACATATATTTATGCTAATTATTGATTGTATAATCAGATCTTTGAACTTATTTCTAAACTTGAAAGACATCGACAATCAAGACTAACAAACAAAATTAAAAAATAAAATAAAATATATTTATTATAACTTTTCATTTCAAATTTCAGTTCAATTCGGGTGACAAATATTGATCTAATATTTTGAAAAATAAATATAATAAAAAAAACAAATAAAAACTTTTAATAATAAACAACTCTATTAATAAAAAGTAAAACATATAAATCAGAAAAAAATTATTATTGTATATTTTGCTTACCGTAATAGTCACACACATATAGACAGACATACATAGAAATACAGTCAATACAATACTACGGTAAGTATAATAATACTTGTGAAATGTAAAACTAAAAAAACAAAAAAAAAAACTAAATACAACAAAAAATAATTACCAGTAAATCATTAAATACTGAGAAAGATTTTACAGTATAGTATATAAGGCAGTCATACAATCATATATAATAAGTTAAAATTTATTTTTAAAAAGGGAAAGTCATACCCTTTTTGTTTTGTTTTGTTTGTTTAATGTCTGTCCACTGTTTCACTTAACGGGTCGGTAAATTCAAATGGACGACAAAAATTTGTAGGCATTTTCGTAGAGCGAAAAATGAAAAGCCGTAACCAGTGCGGCCTTCACTAGACTAGGAGTTAGACCCTTATAGAAGGCAAGCATCCGTTCCTGGCGTAYAATCTGAACAATACAGTCGACCAGACCTTTATAGGTGGCCACTGCGCCGAAACCGCGACGCGAATTCTGAAAACCTTCGACTTGTAGTCGTTTTTTAATCAAATCAAGCGGATAGACAGTCAGTTTGGCTAACAGTCCGGAAATGGCACCGCAGACAAAGGTTTTCTCAAAATGTATCCACGAGTTGTGTGTCTGATGATCGGGATCGTCATCTTCGGTTAGTTTTATCAATTTGTTTATCGAACTCTTTTCGGATATGTTATCAAATAGATTGTAGACCGTATTGTAGACCGTAAACTGCATRCCAGTGTACGGTGCAATCTGGACGAGTGTCGGAACCAAACCGCGAAACAGTCCGCGTAGACCTTCGCGGCCAACAATCATGCGAAAGGCGTGCGGTGTTGAGCGATAAGTACGCGGTTCGGACTGCGCTATCAAACGCGTTCGGATCACATCTAGTGGATGGGCGGCCAGTGTGGCACTGAAGCCGGCCATCGATCCGCAGAGAAAGTGTACGGTGTGTTGATGTCGGCGAGCAAATTCCCGTTGGCGGTCACTGTCCATAAGCCACGAACGATTCATGGCTTCGGTGTACAACTCGAACGATGAAAACTGTATCATACCGTAGACGGCGGACAACGCTTGGGCACAGAGATGGGCCTTCCAGAGGGCTCGGAAACCTTCTTCGGCTACAATTGTGCGGACGGCGTGCGGTATCGACCGGTATTTCGATGATACACTGTGTCGGCGAATCGGTTCCAGTTGTAATTGAAATCGTATTTTAATGATATCCARCGGTTGACAAATAAAACGAGTGGCGCAACCGCTAACAGCACCGGCAGTCGCGTGACGCCACGTAACGCCCGACGGTTGCCACTTCTTGTCCGGACGTGTCTTAGCCGACGGATTGAAACCAATCATTGTTTAGTTTGTATGACTACTACTACTACTACTACAATAACAAGTGGTCAGTTCAACGGCTAATGTCGATATCACACGGCTTTTCAATTTGTTTGTCACCACTTTTGTTGACCAAATCTTCGGTAAATGCGRTGGACATCAGTGACCACTCTTCTCTCAATCTCTCTCTCGATTGCAAATCTTGTTGTTGTTGTTGTGGATCAGTTCATTTGATTTATTAATATATGGATAATATGTTATGTTATATAATATATCAGTGATTATCCATATGATTACAAATTCAATAAAAAATAATTATTTTAATTTTATATTCAATTGTTTTCAAGTGATAATAAACATATAGTAAAAGTCAATAATAATTATAAATAAAATGTTTTCAAATTAATTTTAACTATAAGGCGTTGTTCACATATTATACTTGATCGGCCAAAGCGAACTTTTTGCGAACGAGGGGGAGGGGGGGGGTAAAAGTCTATTCGAAATGAATTTAAGGGGGTAAACTTAATCCTTTGATAAACGATTTAATAACTAATTTTGAATAAATATATGACTTTTGAATAATATTAATTTATTTTATTATTTGATTATTTTAAAAGTGAAAATAATTTTATAAAATATTCATTTAAATGATGGGGGGAGTTAAGGACCTAAAAGTCAATAATAATTATAAATAAAATGTTTTCAAATGTGTTTTTGAATTTCAATGCCATTKACTATAATATACTGTAATAATTACAGTWCAGTACAGTAATAGACATTGACAGTGTATTAAAAAAACTGTTTAATTATATTCAAAACCAAAACAACAATGGCCGCCCACTAACACAGTAGTGTATGTATATATGCGCGCAATATTAGTGTTTAATGCTTAAAGTAGCAGAGTTTTACAAAGCATTATTAGTTATTATACATACTAGCTTATTTGTATGTATATATATTAAGTGTAATCTATGATAAATCTATGTGCTTGTGTGGTGCGTCTACTATTGTTTTGGTATTGAATATAATTGAACAGTTTTACTATATCAGTACTACTGATTCATTAGTGATTGTATTGTTATCTATTGGCTAAACATAACATTTATTATTATTATATTATTATTATTATTAAGTATAAAATATTTTCAATAGACTTCATAATATTATTAAACAATTATTATTACAGTAATAGGATATACAGTTTACATAAAATATTAAAAACACATATTATTATTATTATTATAAATATTTATAGTATCATTACTATACTACCTGTACTATACAGTGTACAATATAAGCAAATATCTAATATACTGTAATTAATAATTAGTTAAAAACTTTTTAAAATTTAATTTGCAATATATTAAACATCCCCCACAAATAAATACAGTGTTATTATTATTATTATTATTGTTATTAAAAATCATTGCATAAAAATTGTTGTCAATTATTATTATTATCTAAAAAAATGTTAATCAATTAATTAATTCAATGGTAAATAAATAAATAGTGATAATTATTTACTGAATAAAAACAAACACACAAAATGGTACGGAAGACCAAAAGTATCACCAAAACTGATCCAATGATTATCATTGAAGTCGAGGATCTGTTCGATGAACTGACGGCTGAAAACAACAGACTCGTCAATGAGTTGTTGTTTGCAAACAATTGTTTGAATTTATTGAWTGAATTGAAAAGTTATTTACAGATAATTCACGCGAAATACAAGACAATGATTGCTGAAGAAGACGTCAAACAGTGGCAGAGATTACAAGAATCAGTGGACACGACTGTTGAAGAATACAATCAAAGCAAAACAAGACTGAAAGCAATAGAAAATACTGTTAATCGCGAGTCAAATGATGACAAACTATACAAGTCTTCAGCTGACAYCACAAGTAATTGTTTGTCGTCGTCGACAACAACAGTGAAATCAATATCCAAGAAGAGGTCTCATACGATCAATAAATCTAAACTCAACGACAATAGTCGGCCATACGTTTGCCGACACACGGATTGCGGCAAACGTTTCAAACTGAAGAGTCATCTGTCGTTACACACGTCGACAGTACACAACACAAACGTSAGGACACACACGTGTCACGTGTGCCACAAGTCGTTCAAAGCCCGTAAACTTCTTGCCGATCATCTGATGATACACGACGTCAATCGTATGAAATACCAGTGCCCCGAATGCGGCAAATTGTTGTCGACAATGAAATATCTGCGAATACATCAACGATCAGTTCATTCGCTAGACATTACCGACCAGACTAACGATGACCACTTACCCGATGCAGTCAAACCTGATCACGAATTGGCCCGTATGTGTCAAAACAATTACGACCAGAAAACCCAACAGTACTACTGTCCCGATCGGGGCTGTCGTAAACCCTATGCACAGTTGTGGCGTCTGTACAATCATTTTAAGTCAACACATCCCGAACTGCAGTCAACAATATCAGTTGATGACTGCAATCTGCAGACGACGACRACGACAACTATTGTCGACGACACCAATAATTCGAGCGGTGATCGAAAATCAGATGAAATACTTCTATTGTTGTTAAAACAAAACAATTTCGACGAACAACAGCAACGCTATTTGTGTCCATTTCCCGGCTGTGATCGCAAGTATGTAGAAAATCGTGGCCTACAGTTGCACTTTGAGGTCTCTCACTATAAACCCGAATGCAAACCGTTTGTCTGTCGACAGTGCGGAATGGGATTCAAACGAAACTGTATGCTTAAGGAACACATGAAGACACACGAACTGAATCGTCAGAAGACATTCCAATGTCCTGAATGTGATAAATCGTTTTACAAAGGATTTGATCTGAAACGACACGAACGTACCAAACATTCCAATGGAGCGGCATTTAAGTGCGGTATCGATGACTGTCAGGAAATGTTTGCCACTGTTCATCAGCGAAGACTACATCGTCAGTCAGTGCACAACAAAAAGTATGCGTTAAACTATAAACCCGATAAACATTTGTGTCAGTGGCCTGGCTGTGACTACCGGTGCGGTAGTACTACTCAGCTGAACAATCATACCCGAATACATACGGGTGAACGACCGTATGTTTGTCAATGGCCACAGTGTGACAAACGATTTCGGCTGAAGATTGGCTACGATAGGCATCAGATATGTCATGAAAATTTGAAACCCTATGCCTGTCAATGGCCCGGTTGTGACTATAGGGGCAATACTGCCATCAACTGTCACGTTCATCAAAAGATACATCAAAGACAACAACAACAACAAGTGATTAGTTAATAATTAAAATTTATGTTTTTTTAATTGATGTATACATACATACCCAGTACAATTAATTTATTAATTAAAAACCGGTAATTTTTATTTTATTATTATAATTTTATATATTGTTAAATTTGTTTATTATTATTATATTATACCAGTTATTGTTTATCATAAATATATTGTTTTTTATATCAAATTTTTTAATTAAAATTTTTAATTTATTAAATACCTATTTKTTGTTATTTGTGTTTATTTCTAATAAAAATAAAGTTGTGAGTAAAAAAATATGTGATGAAAAAATAAATACGATATACAGTAAGCAAAATAATAAATTATGTATTTTTTAGAAATATTAAACCATTTATAATAATATAAATAAATTATTAAAGTTTATATAAATCCAAATATTTAATTGCATATTCAAATTATTTTTATCAATTTATATTTAAATCTATATTTAATATTACTAATATTATAATAATTTAGATTTTTTTAAAAATTGTATTATATTAGTAGAATTATTTTTACTAAAAATTAGTTATATTAATATTATTGTAAAAATAATTGATTWAAAAAATTATTTAGCATACAATRCATAAACAAAATGACAACCATTTGATAAAACCATTTATAWTTTTTTTTTTGTTATATAAYATTATTTACACTGTATAATATTTAAAATATATTGTTTAAGTAATTTTATTTATTTATTTATTTTGTACAAATAGTAAAATAAATGCTAATAATAATAAAAAATTATTTTTAAAAAATGTCGWKAAAACATAGTTAACAAAAAATAGATATTTAATTTATTTTTTCATATATGTGTAAATATTTTTTTATATGGCTATATATTTTATAATAATAAWTTTTTTGATAAAAAAATACATGCATAGCATACATAATTTTAAGACAATAATATTTACAATACAGTTATTTTGCTAACAATTATTAACAATAATTAGACGCACCTGAATGTACTGTTATTATTATCAGCACAGGTAAGGTATCACCAAATCCGGGTGCGGTATAATCAACAAATTAAAACAAAACAGTATTTGTTTATATATATATATAGCATTATACCAGTTAATAATATTTGATAAACTAATTATATTATTATTATTATAMTGTATATGTTATTCACAAATTTTATATAAATTATATGATTATAAACTAMTATGATAACAAGTCATAAAACTTTATTTATATGTATGATTTGTGATAACTTTATACAGTATTTTGCAGACATCTATAAAAAAGTTGTGTCTAATATCATAACAAAAGTATAGTATAGTATAATAATACAGTAGAAATACAGTTAAAAAAAGTAGAAATTTTTTTTATTATATTTATAGTGAATTGTTAATAAATAAATAAATTATACAAATATACAACAAATATATAGCCAGTATTTTTTTMATAGTAAGTTATGTAAAATATTTTTATCAAAAAAAAAACAAACAAATTATTTTCATTTATTTAATTTATCTAAATTTTATAATTAATTTAAACTAATCTATAAAAATATATATATATTTATAACAAACTTAGTGAATAAAGTATTATTGTACTTATATTAAAATATTAATATAAATAATCAGTACTATCTATTGTACTGTACATGAAATTTTATTTATTTATATACTGTATATAAAGTAATAATAATAATAAAGTTATGAATGATTTGTTAACTAAGTTTTTGTTATGTAATAAAATACCGGAAACCATTAAATTAGATATTAAACTATTGCACTGTACGGGCAATAATGTATGGTTTGTTACCAGTGCTGACCAATGCTATGTATTGGGCGATAATATGTGCGGCGAACTCGGTTTGGGTCATAAATTACCGGTTAATGAACCCCAAGTTGTACGGGAATTGTGTTCAATTGAGTGCCAAAAATTTATTATCGGAACCGACTTTGGACTGTGTCTGACAAGTGACCAACAGATATATAGCTGGGGGTCTGACAGCTATAAACAATTGGGTAGACATACCTGCCATATGTACAGTAAACCTGCTAACATACCGTTCCTTTCGGATAAATCCATTACGGATATTGCTTCAGGTTTTCTACATTCACTGGCACTTACCAGTGATGGCCGTGTCTATGGATGGGGTGATAACCGGTGGGGTCAGGTAGGATGCGGTCAAAGATTGGATCGGATTAGACGACCCAGTTGTCTAATATTTCCGCCAAATACTTGTATCAAATCAATCAGTTGTATCAATTGGTGTTCACTTGCCATAACAGCCGACGGTCTGGTATATTGTGGCGGTTGGACTAAACACAAACAATTTCGCGATAAAACTAGACTTAACTTTCACTTACTGGCGCTCATACCTAATATCAGTGACATTAAGTCACTTTCAATTGTTTATTTAGGTTTGTTTTCATATAATTAATAACTTATATAATACTAGCTATATATTATACTTAATAACTAAATTTATATTATATTTTTATTCAATAATTGATATACTTTTTATAAATGATATTATTAAATATTATTAAATTTTATTAAATTAAATCAACAAAATCTCATTTCAATTGATTTATATTCTAATAATTTGTTAATAATAGTAATAATAATAATAATTATTATTATTCATTTGTTATACATAGGACCTGATTATTATACATTGTTTTTGAATTTTAATGGACAAGTATTTCTCAATGACTTTGATATACTAAAACCAATTGATAACCGAATAATTATCAGTACTGGAGTCAAACAATTGTTTGGTCACTATGTCTATAAAAATGACAATAGATTTTATGAAATAATTTATAATAAAAATGATCAGGATCATCATCATCATCATCATTTTAAATTATCCATGATGTTAAATTTTACAAATTTTTCCGATTTATTTGCTTGTAGACATGGCTTAACTATTGAAACAATTAATCTATCCATGTATATGATAAATAAATCCATAAATATTGCTTATAAATTTTATATGAAATTTACTATTCAATATCAAATATCATCAGGTAGATATGGCAATGTATATTGTGTCCTTGATAAGATTACTAAAAAATTTATGGCTATCAAAGAGATAATTGTTGGTAAGTAAATGTAAATTTTTTTTTAAAAAAAATAATAATAATTAACATTTATTATTGATATACATTTTATTATTATTATTATTTTAAATACAAAGATAATAATAATAGCGGCTCTTATAAAATCAAACGTGAAGTCAGACAACTGTTTAGACTTCGGTCACCATTTGTTGTCCGATGTTATGACGCCTGGTTTGAGTTGAAAAACAATAGACTATACATTCAAATGGAGTTATTGTCGCAAACGCTCAGAAATGTCATCGATATGAAGGCAAAGACATTTCATAGACAACAACAACAACCGACAAAACCCATGGATCCGATCGAGTATTATATTTCAAGTCATCTGATGCTAGAGTTATGCGAATGCGTTGAATATTTGCATACAAGACATCCAAAGGTTATTCATCGGGATCTCAAACCTGCAAACATACTTATCAGTGATAATCCTATTTGTAATAATAATAATAATAATAGTTTGAATCGTTTTGTTAAATTGGGTGACTTTGGTTTGGCCACTGATCACAATCACCATCATTTGACAACTAATCGACATCAAGATAGTCATACACAATGTGTCGGAACGTTAGCATATATGGCACCGGAAGTTATATATTCAGGAAAATATAATGAATTCAGTGATATCTATAGTTTAGGTTTAATATGTAAAGAACTTTTCGATATCAATCCATTTAAGTAAATAACAAATAATAATAAGTTTATTAATATATTGTATATAATTAAAATTTTATGTATATTTTTTGTTGTTGTCGTTGTATTTATTGTTATCAAATAGCTCTAAAATCACCATGGACAATTACATTAAGACGCCCATGCTCAATTATGTTGACAATTTGATTGTTTTATTGGACTCAATGATTGAAATTAATAACATATACCGTCGACCCTCCAGTACTTATATAATAGCAAATAGTAATAAATGGATGTTTGATAAGAAATTTTTAGACAAAAATCAATCAAATTATAAACAAATTTTTACTAATATTACTAATAATAATAATAACAATAATAATTTTTTTAGAAATTTTCTAAAATGTAAAATTAATTATCAAATGAAGTAAAATTACTAATAAATATTTTTTTACTTATTTTTTATTAATTCAAAAAATATTATTTTTTTATCAATATCCAATAATAATATAGATCAATTAWATGTTTTTTTTAAATAAAAAATATTATTAAATAGTATTATTGTTTTAAAATTAGATAATATAATACTAAAGACTAATTTTATATAATTATCTTAAGTATATAAAAAATATTATTTATATAATTAGCAATTTATAATTTTATAACAACAGTCATTAATCAATATGTGTCAAAATTTACTGAAAAATATATTAAATTAAATACAATTAGATAATCAAATAATTACTGAATATTGTTTGAAAAGAAAATAATTTGCATAATAAAAAATATTTATAAAAAAAAATTATTTTATTTTTTTTTGTAAAAAAGTGTACAAAAGGWTATGATWATTTTATTTAAAATTTTTATTATTAATCAATTAAATATTTTAAATAATAATAATAGAAAAATAATAATTMTTGATTGTTTGAATTGATTGATTGAAATATTTATTTATTTATTTATTTAAAAACTATAATTATATTAAGAATATAATTTTATTATATAGAAATTATTACAAAAAAATATCATAGCAATTATGTAATTATTATTAAAAAATAAACTCAACTATTGTTAAAAAAATTTACAAACACGCAAACTATAAATATATACCTGTATATAAAAAAATTACACACTATATAAACGATTAAATAATAKTTATTATTTTAAAAACCTAAAATGAAAAAACTATGAAAKTTAACATTATTTTGTCAACATTGTGGATATGTATGCTAGGTATGTATTGTATTTTTTATAAATCATATATATTATTATCATTTAGATATCATTTTGCTTAGATTTTATCTAAATTAGTTAAACATATATATATATATWTAWATTTATAATTTAAAATAATAWTAATAATAATACTGTATATCTGATTAGTACATCAATCACTGGGATCGGTATCATGCAAAAGACCTACCCTTCCCTGTGGTAGCAGCTGTTGTAATCTCTGTATAAATATGTGTTTTACTGATGTCAACGACAAAAGCWCKTGTATAAGATGTCGCGACCGTTTAGGCAATCCTACCAACTGTCCTAAAACAACACTGTGCTCGACCAGAGGATAGTTGTATTTGGGGGGAAAGGGATGCAATTATAATAAAACATAATATATATAACAATAATATCTATCATCCATRATATTAATAGCAATAGTRYWGTTAAATAATTGATCAAAAAAATGGTTAACTAAAACAATTTTCTAAATAAAATATTTTCATAATAATATRAATTTAAAAAAAATTTTTTTTTTTAAATTGATTATAGACTTGATTTAATTGATTAAATATTGTTAATTTATTTAAAAGTGAATTTTTATACAATATAACTAATTATTTTTTTATATATATTTAAATATAATACAATAATTTTCAATAATTTTATTTGTTGTAAATAGTTATAAATTACAGAATTATAGACAATTTATTTTTTTTAATAATRTATATAATTTCTAACAATAAAACTAAAAATCTTTTAAAATATTAATTAATTAATACAATGCAAAACATATTTGATAACAACTCAATAATAATTTCTAACATTAGTTGTAAAAACAAATTATAACAATAGATAAATAATATATAAAAATTATTAATTATTAAAAACTAGTTAAAATATCAATAAAATAAATAAATACAATGGAAATCATATTGCTAACAATTCCATACAATTATGAATATTAATCGGAAACAAATTATAACAATTATACAAATGTGATTAAATAAATAACATTTTAACATTAAACTAATAAAAAGGTATTATGATAAAACTAACTGTAGTTTTCAGTCATAAATAAGTAAACTTTATTACACTTTATTAATGCAGTACATATTAAAATTAATTATTAAAAAATTTGTTAAAAATAAATTAAATTTAATCAAWTTAYWGTTTGCATAATATGTTAGTATGCAATTATTTGATAATTAAATATTTATAACAAAAAAAACACAATTCAATTTAATAATAATTARAATTAATTCATTATAAACACATATATTATAATAATGATATTGTATTTATAAAATACAGTTTTTTATAATTGTTTATAAAAAAATATATACAGTATATACACAATGAATTTATTTATTTTAAAAACAAACGCTATATAATAATTAATTAAWTCATTAAAAATATATACTGTATATAATTTATTAATAATAAAAACAAAAATATAATTAATGATAATTTTTTTTATAAAAAAAACTATAATATTGTTATAATTAAAAAATAATTAGCCGAACAAGCTAATAAAAATTTATACACTCTATGACTGTTTATTGGAAACATATCCATACAATAGAAACCAATGTCAGGACCTGATAGTTTTTCAATAAATGCTATTAATTTTAATTTTGTACATGGTRATTTATATTGATAATTAATTGATGATGATGATAAATAGTACATTGATGACAATGGTTTATGTGCAACTTGGATTAGTCTAGTTAGTTGAAAACTGATGGCTAAAACTGCTGCTAGAAATATTATGGAAAATATCATAAAATAATAGCGCATAATATCTATAGTATCATGGTGATGTGACATATAAATTAATAGTTCAATAGTCAATGATGCTATATAATAGCAAACTGGTAACAAATATTTGAATATATTGTTAACATTATGACACAATTTTTCAATAAAACAATGTTCATTGATTGCCAACGATTTTAATTGTATTAGTACTGTATAATTGTTACGTAATTTTAGTGAGTTTTCAATGTTTTTATTGATTGATGAAAATCTGAGTCTCAAATAAAATGTTAGAAATATAAGTAGAAATGCAAAATAATTGGTACTATAAATCAATTGTCTAATAGTTATATAACAAATAATATTCCAAATTAAATACCAAACTATTGAATAAATTGATAAATAATTTGAACAATAATAACCAGTTGATACTAAATGCAATAATATAATTGGCCATGCTAAATTATTAAATGGTCTATGTAAATATTTAAAATAATACAATAATATTTTACTAAATTTTTGCYTATAAGATTTATCTAAAAAATTATACTGATTAATTTTGTTCATAATTAAATAGCTTATGATAAATATATAATATTTTCGATACMATTCACTAATATTAATAATTAATACAATAGTTARGGCAACGAATACTAATAAACTAATAAAACTAGAAAATACAGCTGTATTTGTTAGATATGGTATCATATTATACATGAAAATATAATTTGAATATTTTTTTGATATAGCAATTATGGCAAATCTTAACATAAATATAAATGTTATGAWTCGATAAATTAATATACGTTTAATTCGTCGGCTATTCAATGGMCGATCAAAATAGTAGTCATCACTMGTTGGATATATTGTTACATAATTTTCATACAAAAACTGGTCCAACAGTTTAAATGATTGTTTAATAAGATTGTTATGATTGGTGCCATTAAATACAAATTCATTATTTTTAATTTTTAGCAATTTGTTCATTATTAATAATTAGTTTTATTTGATATCAATATATTATTTTTATTAATWTATACTGTATTTAAAAATTTTAAGCTTAATTTGTTAATAAATTAAATATTATAGATTAACAGATTTAAAAAATAATATTAAAATAAGTACAATTTTTTCCAATTATTTTTAATATATTTATGTTTTAATTAAAAAATATATTGTATTTTAACTTTCACTCTAAATATAATTTTTTATATAAATATATAATTATATTRTTTAKTAGTCAAATAAATRCTATTTATATTTTATAATTTTCTACTGTATTCAATGAATAATAAAAAAATACTGTAATTACAATAAATCATAATAATTGTTATTATAAGTGCAATATTATTACAAATAACTTTTACATAATTATAACAAAGCTATAAAATATGATATAMAGTATAGCYAATAATATACAGGTATTTAAATATAATTTATAATCTATATTATAGATTCTATAATATACTTAAATATATACTATAAATTTAAAGAGTATTATTTAACCTAAATAAATAAAAACAAAAATTTAATTTATTATTTTAATATGATTATGCATATTATTTGTTTAAAACTATATCAATTCTTAGAAATAATTTATCATATTAATATCATAATAAAAAAAATATTTTTTATTTCTATAAATTTTTTTTTWATAATTTAWAATTATTGAATTTCATTAGTTATATATAACTTATAATATTTTATAAAACTTTTATTTAAATATTAGTTTATAATATWATAGTTGTTATGACAATCCAATGTRAAACAAACTTTTGTAAAAAAAAGTTGRAAAAAACAAATTAAATRTTTTTTTTGTATTAGTTATCAACAGTTATTATTGAYATTTAAATTATTTGTTAAAAGTTTTRTTTTTGTTATGATAATTGTARACAYAATTTAAAAATTTWAATCTGATAGCAAATGTAGTTAATAAAGTATATTAAAACTTAAAATGGATAAATTATTGTAAAAATTGTAACAATAATATAAATATAATGTTAATTTTATTATTAATATATTAAATCAATAATAAATTAATAGTCTAAATGTTTTAAAAAATAGTTGTTTTTATTTTATAATATACTAATTTTATATTTTTGAATTTGAATTTTCTAAATACAATACTTATTTACTAATTTTTTATGAACTAAATTGTTATTTTTCATAAATAATTATAGATTATTAGAAAATTAATGTTTATTGTAATCATTGTATAGATTACTTATTATATCATTTACTTCAATTAAATTGTTATCACATACAGTATATATATATATATATATAATATAAACATATATATTTACATTTCCTAAAAACAATATTTTATTTATTTGTTAATACAATTTTACTAATCAGATAATAATTAACGTATATATATTTATCTAATGTGTGATATGATGTGATAAAAATGACAATAAACTATAAATAATTTTGTTTTTTTCATATGAATAATATTTATAGGACTCGGGTATTGTTGTTGCTATGCCTGTGCTCATCATCTCAATGTTACAATTAAATTACAGTACATACCGTTCCTCTCTCTCTCTCTCTCTCTCTCTCTCTCTCTCTCTCTCTCCCCTCATATTGTAGTATCATTTTGTTTTTCATATATTAAAAATATATAACATTTAATTAGTACTAAATTTTTAGGAAACAACATGTTTTTTAAAAATAATTGTTTTATTGAATTAGTAGTAGTAGTAGTAGTTATTGATAGCAATTATTTTAGTAGTAATTATCCAAATTAATTATCATCATTGAGTTGTTATCAAATTACAATATAATTGATAGAATTTTTTTTTGTTTTTTTTCTAAAATAAAAGCATATAAACATATTTAGCATAATTATTATTAGAAAATAATTGTATAACAAAACAATAATTTTGTTGTAATTAGTTATTGYATATTTAGTTTTAAATTGTTTTTTAAAATTTTACTTTTAAAAAAAGTAACTTAAAAATTAATTAATTATATATAATTTATACTATAAAACAATACACATGTATTAATTAAACTACAATTGTATTTTATAGACAAATGTAATTTTTTAGTCAATGATAAAAATAAACAATTAGCAAATTTRTGTCAATATAAAATGAACTATAATCWATTATAAGTTTATCATGGYACATTTTTAAAAATAAATTAATAAATAATCACTAATGTAAATGTACTGTACGTGMATTTTCAAAAAATAAAATAAAATAATAATAGGTACTTGTGCTAGATTGTTTTTTTGAATTTATCATTATTGTATATACATATACATTGATAAAACAATATTRCTATATTAATTAAATTTATTTATTTTATTTGTCTAGCTAAGTTATTTATTATATAACTATTTTTTYAATTGATAAAATAAACAAATTTATATTTTATTTGCATAATAACTAATCATTTAATTAGCTGTTATTTATAACTTCCTTGTATATATATATAATTTATTTTGATATAATTTTGTACTAATATTATACAATAAGTCTAATGTTATATAACCTACTATACCTAAACCTACACGTGCTTAATATGATAAATATTAGGGAATATTCCACTTATAAAAATGATTTAATCCGATAATTAAAAAAATTAATTAAATACTTATCATAGATTACATATCATACATACATTTTAATATATATATATATATAAAAATTAATAAATTAAAATAAAGCAATAATATTCATATAATATATTTTCTATTTTTTTATCAAATTGGTTTAAGATAAAAAAGTATGGAAAATTTTAGTTTTTATTGAAAAAATAATCTTAAAAATTGAAACAAACAATTTTTGTTAAATTGAAATTAAGTAAAACTATTTATTTAATCATAACAATTTAAGAAATTTTTTTACAAACAGTAGGTTAAAAAAATACTTATTAAAAATAGAAAGTTATTTTTGGTAAACAAAGTTTTAAAAAATTATTATTATTATTAATATTATTGCAAAATAATTTATAGCTAGTTTATACCAGATCCCAAATAGTGTTTACGTCAATGATTTAATTTTTGTTATCAATTATTAGATTTTTATATTAATTAAACAAATTATTTATAATATTTTTGTTGTTTATTTCCGTTTAGTTTAAGCAATTTTATTTTATATAAACAATCTAATAAATTATAATAGATTTATTCATTTTTCTAATAATTTTTTTTATATAATTTATTTATTTCATTTCATTGACAACTAACTAAACATATGCTAAACATTGAAATTTACAAAAAAATAAATAAAAATAAAATAACAATAATAATAATTATTTTATTATAAATATTCTAAATAAATGTTTTCCAAATAAAAAAAGTTTATTTTAAATACATATAAATATTTAACTTTTAATATGTTTTTTAATAAATAATGTTAATATGTTTGTATGTATTACAAAATTTTTTATTTATTAAACAAATGTTTGATAACAATTTTTTTAAAAATTAATTAAATTAAATCAATATCTATATGTTTTTTTGATATACACTATATGTATACATAAAATCTACACTCAATAGTCACGAGGTTTTGATTCATGAAAAACCACACATTTTATTATCAMTTGATTTAWTGATAATATACATATTTTTTCTAAATAAAAATAAATTTATATCTATTATACATCGATAAATTTTAAATAACATTAAAATAATTAAAATTATAATGAACCTATTTTTAAATAAATATTTACCAAATTAATAAACACAATAAAATGACTAATTTTTAAAAATATGATAAAACATTTAATTTAATTATAAAATTTAATAATTTATAAAAATAATATTGATTTTATAGTTTATCAATAATTATTAGTTAAAAAATTTATAAAAAATAATATTATTTTATAACTAGTATATATTGTACTTTATATCTACTAATAATTTGTTAAATAATTATGGAGCCATTAATTATAAACATTTTTATTAATTAATTAATTAATTTGTAGAAAAGAAAAAAATTTTGTATATAAAATTTACATCAAAATTACGTGACAAAAAAAGCCATCAAACTTTTGTCTTTCAAAATTTAATACATAAATATATATTATTTGCAAATAAAACAGATATGTATTAATATATACATATATAAAGTGTATAGTATTTTGCATTGATATTTAAGTTGACTAACATGTTATATGTCTCGTATATCGTAAACTATAAAGTTTTTAGTGATATATCTACAGTGTATATACAGTATATAAATTTAATTATATTATTAACAGTAATTAAAATTAATAAACTATAGTACAGTATATTATTATTATTATTAACAGTCAGTCAGTCATAGAGTACAGTCATACTGTGTTTTTCTATACTAGAGTAGTAGAGAGTGAGTCCCTCTTTATCTAATCAAATATATATATATATATATATATCGACTTTTAATATACAGTATATACTATATATATAGTCAAACAAATAGACTTTTTAAAAGATATAATTTTTCAGTATATTATTGCAAAAACAAATAACTGTTTCGTTGATTAGAGAAACGAAACGCCAATCAATGTTTGCATTTTTCAAGAAGACTGACTAACTATTTAGTAATAAATATATTATTATTATTATTGAATTTATTTTCACATAGATATAGATATTGATAGTTATTATTATTATTAATAATTTGGTTTGTTATCTCTCTCTCTCTCATAATTTTAGAAAAATACAGAAACATTTTTAATTGCAAAAAACCTACAGTCATATACAGTACAATATATATATCATATATAATAATAATAATAATTTATATAAAACTTTCCGCTATTGAGTTGATTGAGTGATCGATCACTGATCAGTATTTTTGTTGTGTGTGTGTATGCTATATAAGTAGTGTCCATATCTCACATAAACCTCATAAACAGTTTGGGGTATTACCTACCAGTCCTCTCTCTCACACTGTATTTAAATCACTACTACTACTAGTTATTAATGTTTTGCCTAATTATTATATTTGTGCAAAAAAATTACTCAACTTGTAATAATAAATTTAAATTATTTACTTAAAGTAATTAATATATAATAAATTTTTTTTGGTGTATAATAATTTAATTAATTAATTTAATTAAATTAATTAACTAAAATAATTTCGTCTATGCATCCGAAATCAGATGATTTAATGAATACAATTATTAACAGAAGTGCTACTAAAGTATTAAGAGTCGAGAGTTTAAAAAATCGCAAAAAGTAAATCTCGTTTTATTTTAAACGATATTTGTAATAATTTTTTTAAAAAATTATAATTATTATTACTAATATAACTATTAAATTTCAAATTGAATTCAAACTTGAAAATTTAATTTTTTTTTAAAAAAACTTATATATATATAACGCTATCGATACCTATACCTTTTGAGCAAAAAAAAAATTATAAGCCTAAATTATTAAGTAAAACACTTTTTATATACAATAATAAACCTATTTGTGTTTAAAAAAACCCTTACCTACTACTACTACTACTACTACTACTACTGTTCAAAAAAAACATGTTGTTCCTCATGGCTTATAATTTTGCACTTCATATATCGATAGCCTCGATAGCCATCGACTTTGTGTTGGCTGTCGGCGCCCTATTAACCGGCACTTCATCGTCCAACTGTGCCTTTGCCGTCGACTGTCTATTAGACGTATTTTCCAATGCCATACTGGTCTGGCGTTTCTATGGCGATTCAAACGGTCGACCGACACCACCACCGCCGGTSCCGGAAAAGTCATCACTGTTGGCCAGTTTTGACCGACAYCCACAGTTTCAGTTGTCCGGTAACCAATCGCCGGCCATACARCGYAAAGAGTTGTTGGCCTGTCTCGGTTTGGGCATAATGTTTATACTATCCGGTGTCATAGTGATAGGCAAGTCGGCCTGGGATCTGGTCTCAGCCGATGAGGTCATCGATCTCGAGCCCGATGTAAGTCATTGTTTTATTATTATTATTATTTCTAATCGTCTAAAAAAAATTGTTTTACTATTTATAAATGTTTATTATTTAATTTATGCTATATTTTAATATAATTATTTTTTAAAAAATATTTTCTAAAAATTATTTTTCCATTTTTTTATTTGTGTTTTATATAGTAATAATAATAATAATCTGTAAGTTTTTTGTTGTTTATGCAAAACATGTAATTAAATGTATATATATATAAATATTGTTATATRTATGTATATTACTGTCCCTATATATTTGTATTATGTTTTTTTTGTTAATAATTTTTGTTTTTTCWTATAATTTATACATTATTTTTCTTAATTTTTTAGATGAATGGTTTGCCGGGTATACTACACGTAACATCGGTAGCATTTGTGATATGCGGTCTGTTAGCTTTGGGAAAATACATGCTATACAAACATATGAACTCCCAGTCCATGTATTTAGAATGTAAGTTATTATTTAAATAAAAAAAAACATTAAATTAGTTAATCAAATAATAATTTTCAAGTGATAGATACCAGTAGTTATTTTTCCTCAATTTACTTACAATCTATTATTATTATTATGCTATTGCTCTCTATCTAAGCAACAATAATTATTATTATAGGATAGCAATGTGTACTGTAAATACATACGAAAGAACTTTCTAGATTTTATTGGAAAGTTTATTTAGTAATTTTCTCCACTCCACATATCTGTTTATTTATCTATCGTTGAAAATATTAAATATTATCATTCATCTGATTGATATCAAAATTATTGTTATTTGTTTTCTCAGATAATCCAGAATTTTCGCATATATATATATAATTGTATTAATTATTATTTATGTTTTGATAATTATGTTTTGATATCAATTTGATATCAATTTTATTTGAAAGCTATATAAATTCAGACTATAGATTGAGTTATTATTTGATAATAAAAACCAAATTATTGACACATTTATTTCTATTGATATTTTTATTATATATATTATATATAAAAATGATATCTAATATATGCTTTAATGATTTATTTTCAAATATATAGCTATAAATTCATGGATCTCATCGATACTAGCGCTGGTAATAGTGATCAGTACAATGATTATCCAATACGACAACAATCTATGGATATTGGATCCGATTGTGTCGATAGTATTCTCAGTTTTTATGATCGTCTACGGCGTCTATAATATACGTAAATCGGATACAGCTTTAAGGGTTAACCGGGAAAGTTATGGCTGCTATAAGAAACCAATACAATTGAATCGCAAACGAGTCGAGTATATAATGATTCCGTAGGCCTGTGCTGAGCTGCTGATGATGATAACCGCACCCAATCATACCATCATATATATAGGCTTTTATATCTATATATTTAGTCAACATTTTTTAAATAATATTTTTTAGTGACAAACAAATAATTCACACACAAAAAAAAATATATATATCATTATCACTAAACATTTATCAGTTATCAAAATATATATCTATACATTATTTGTTAATACATATATAATTAATAACAAAATACATTAATACATTGAAATATGTTTATATTAAACAGCATTGAAATTAATAGTTATTTTTTCTACTAAATAATTAGTCAATATTAATAATAATCTGATATATATTTTATTTTTATTATAAATTATTTTGTTTTTTTATTTATCAATCAATTATCAAATATGTTTTTAATGATTTTTTTTATAATTATTTATATGATATATATCTATTTATCTCTATATATAATTTTGTATTATTTTTATTATATATATTTTTTAGTGAAAACATTTTTTTGTTATTTTATTTGAATCAATGATAAATATTTATTAGAAAATTGTAATATTAGATAAAAAAAACATTTTTATATAAATATTTAGCTAATACTTTTGATAAAAATTTATATTAATACTCAAATTGTAATTTAACTAATAATATAGTAGATTATAATTATATAAATTATTTAACACACATTTAGTTTTAATTTATTATAATATTATTGTGATTTTGTGTTTAAATTTATATATAAAAAAATACAATTAAAATTATTAGCAAATTGTWTAATCAAATAAATAAAAATTGAAAAAATGTAATTAAAATGATTTTTTTAAATAAATAATACTATTAATAATTTTTAATTACTAATAAAWAAAATAATAAAACAAATTTAGATTTTAAAGAATTATTTTTTTTAGGTTTTATTTCATCATAAGAAAACATAAGAGTGTATACAATATATATATATATATAGATCTCTAAAAAAATATATATCAAACTTAACAAACAATAATATTTTTATATATAAAAAATGGATCACAATTTTGGGAGATGAATGAGTGATTAAACAAAAACATAAAAAATATTTTTTTTTTAAATAAAAATATTSATTAGTTTTGTTTTAAACACTCAAATTGAGAATTAAAAACAACAAYAAAAAAAACTATTTTTAAAACATGAAATCATATATAAAAAAAAGGATAACTCTTTCTCTCTTTTCAGACAATTATAAGTCAACGATAAAAACTACCGAAGCTTTTGTTGTTGTTGTTGTTGCTGTTAGACTTTGCCGGCCAACAAAGCGGGTGCGGCGAGACCGTGACCGGCCAAACCRTAACCGTGTCCGGTGGMCAAAACGGCGGGTGCGGCGGCAATACCGTGACCGTAGCTGGTGGTGTAGGCACGAGCGCCGAGGATGGCCGGGGCGTGAGCTACTGAACGGACAATGGGTGCTGAAGCGTAACCGTGCGAGTAGACAGCGGGGGCACTATGCACGACGGCTGGGTGAGCAACACGGGTGGCATAGCTGGTGGCAATGCCGTGTCCGACAGCTACTGGTGCGGCGGCGTAACCGTGACCGGCAAGACCATAGCCGTTACCGACAAGTCCAATGCYGTTACCGACAAGACCATAGCCGTTACCGGCGAGACCATAGCCATGGCTGGCGATGACTGGTGCGTCATAAGCGGCGTACGAGACGGCTGCCGGTGGGACGGCAACGGCCAGACCGAGAAGAGCGGACAAAACGATCTGATGAATGGGTTAGTGTGTGTGTGTGTGTGTGTGTGGGGGGGAAGGGTATCCAAGTGGTCGTACCAACAAAAAAAACAAGAGTACAGGGATTAGCAATTAGTCACATATAAAAAATAGTTATAATAATAATAATATCCAGTGATGTATATATTCATACCAATGAGTTCATTGTTGTTGCGTTTGGGAAGTGATTGGCAAAGTTTGCACAAAAAAATTAAACTGAAAGTTTGAAATTTGCTTTAAAAACTTTTTGGATAATTTTTTCTAAGCTAACGGTGCTCTTTATATACTAAATTTTTTTCGCTTTTTCTCTCCCAATCCTTGGAGTAATTATAYTACTAAAACACTGGCCAGTCGTGTAAGAGGTAGAGAGAGAGAGAGAGAGAGAGAGAGAGAGAGAGAGAGAGAGAGAGAGAGAGWGAGWGAGTGAGTGAGAGTGAGGAGGGAGAGGAAAGTTGGGTTACAAATACATATCTGAGTGCATAATACCTGACTTCAAGACATTTTTCGGCTAATCCTTGAAATCCCTTTTCTTTTCTTTTATTACTRTATATTATGTTATTGTATTAATAAAGAAAAAAATAAATTATTTATTTTTAAATATTAAATAACATTAAAATAATATTGTAATTAGTGTTTTGTTTAATATAAAAATATATTTAAAAAAAATTGCTTATATTATTGACTTTGAAATTTATTTATTTTTTTGTTTTTCGAGGACTCATGTTTTGTGGTATTATTATTACTTGCCTAACGGTGTTATCATAGGGCGGGTGTGTGAGTGACTGAGTGAGTAAATGATTGAATAAGTATATGTATATATTATATATTTAGATGTATGTATATAAGCTAAACAAACAATTATGAGCCCTAATTRCCCGGTGCTATAGATATTAATATCAGATTCATATATATATATATATATATACTGTATATACATATTTTGAAAAAAAATAATTTGGTTATACTATTTTATATGTATGCTATTTTCAAGTTTACACAATCGATGCCTTTATTTTTTTAATTATTATTGAATATTACTATTAAATTATTATTTTAAAGATTTAAKACATTATAGACACTAATAAACTCAAGGAAAACAATTGAATTAATTAATTCAACATTAAATCAAACAGATTAGACAAACTTAATTGTATTAATTAATAAATGTTGTTTTTWAAAAAATATTGTAATATAATAAATTTCAAAATATGGTTAACAAAAAAATAAACTATTGATTTTTATCAATTAAAATATTTATCAAATATAAAAAATATTTTTTTTATTAAAATAATAAATTCTGGACAATAATCTAGAGCACAGGTAGGTATATCTAATAAATCTAATAATTTTATAATATACTTAGGGTAGCACCCAATACATAAAAATGGCATAAATAATTTGCTTAATGTTTTAGGGGGGAGAGATTGATTATAAGCAATAGTTTAGTTTAGGAAATGATTTATTAAATTATTATTTTGTTTAAAACTTTTTATTTAATATATAAGTATAATATTAWTTTTTTTWATTTTGGTTTTATCAAAATTATTTATCCATAAAATTGACATTAATAAACAAATAGCTTATAATTTTTTTTATTATGCTAAAAGTATTTTAAYAAAAATTGCTATTTTATTATWTCATTTAATGTTTATTAGTTGATAAATTTTATATAGTTTATTAAATTAAATTAATACAATAATTACAAACAAATAAAGAAAAACAAGTTTTTATTAAATATTTTTTTTATTAACCTTTTATTTGACATTTTTTAGACATAGACTACCTATACCTCTAGGGATAGGTTGCTAACGTTTCCTTTAAAAAAATCATATAACTTTTCCAYACATTATATATATATATATACTGTAAATACTGTATCAATACATGTCGTATCTATTTTTAAATYAAATGTTTTGTTAATTATTCAAAATTACAATTATAATTACAATKATATTTATGATAAATAWATAWATATATATATATATATATATATATATATATATATATATATATATATATATATATATATATATCGTATTACTAAACATTTACTGTTATTMTGATAAGATTTTATATATTAATAAATAATATATCTTAAGATATAAATGCAATTTTTGAAAAATACTGTATAATATACTGTATTATTTGATTTTAATATCAAATTATTATTGTTTGCCACACAAATATACCCCCTAACAAAAAAAAAGTCCATTAATTTTTAGTAGTACATTGTAGTAGTAATTTATATGACTATGATATCCAAAATTATGATAATAAATATGTGAAACGTGTTTTCGTTTAGTTAATCAAAAATAATAATAAAAATCCCATGTATTTAATGATCATTTTTGTTGTTGTTTTATATATTAATGTATAAAAATGTTGAAACCATGTGTTTTGTCCGATAATTGGCGTATAAAGTCAATGTCATTTCAATGAATAATCATATACTGTATAATATAATAATAATAAACACTGTATTCACAATATTTTGTATTAYAATAGATTAAAATTATACTAAATAAACAATTTATCATTTTTTTGACTCTCTCTCTCTCTCTCTCTCTCTCTCTCTCTCTCTCTCTCTCTCTCTAAGTAATACATTTGTAGATATATTGTACATAGTATGTACTACATACCTATCATATGATGATGATAATAATTGTTAATGATAAAAAAATACTATTATTTATTTTAGATTAAAACTATTACATTTAAACAATTCACAAAAAAACTGTATAAGCAGTTACAAGTTATGATTATATAGTTTTTAAAAATACAAAAAATAAATAAATAGATTATCTATGAATCATAGATATTGAATATATTAGATAAAAAAATAGAAAAATTAATTTCATCAAAAATAAGATTCATGAAAATCAAATTACATAATTTTTTATAATTTATTATTTTCAAGTGTATCAATTTATTTTATTATTATTTTTTTAATTTTTTTTTTGAGTWACAAGWTTATTAATCCATCAAAATTTTCATTACATTATTGTAAATGTTTATATATATTATATATTATTTCTATTATCTAACCATTTAGCTCAAGGATTATAATATAAATAATCTCTAAACTCATATAGTTTACAATATATATATATATATAAACTATTATTATTATTATTGAAATTAACTTATAACATATAATAGATATTATATCATGAACTGTATAATTAATTATAAAAATTTATTTGTCTATAGAAAATATGTTTTTATTGTTTTATTTTCAAAAAAAAAAATTATATGTATAGTATATTTAGTTTTTACAAACAAAAAAACTTTATATATATATATTGCATATATATATATATATATAAACTAAGTTTACGTAGGTTTATAATGAAATAATTAATTTTTAGTAGACCTTAAAAAATTGGTCAAGATTTTGGTTAATAATATATATATAAATATTTTTTAAAAATAATAATAWTTATCAATAGATTTTTAAAATATATATATATATAAGTATTGTTATTATTATAGTGATATTATTTTAACGATTATTACGATAGCATTTTATTTATTTAATGATTTATTGCTATTTGTTTGTTGTTTTTTGCCAATTGTTTTTTCTAGTAAAATGTGTTGCAAATAATTTATTTTAAATAATAACAAAATTTTTGTTATTGAATAATATTTTTGTTATTTTACTAAATAAATAAATACTAATAATTATGTATTAATTTCTTATAATTATAGACACGATAATTATAAAACTACAATAATTTTATTAACAAATTTTTTCAATAACTATTTACTGTTTAATTTAAATTTTTTTATTTATTTATAATTATCATCATCATTATTATTATTGGCAATAATTAAAATTAAACAAAATGTATTGAATTTAACAAAAAAATACATTTACATTATACCCTAAAAAAATTATATCTAGAAATCAAGAAAAAATGATATTAAAACAAAAATTAGGAAATAATAATATTATTATTACTAATAATAATTAAATATTCAAACCTTGATTTTTATTTCTTATCTAAATATTGCATCTAATATAACAATAATTGTTTTAAAGTTTTTATATATATATATACAGTATTAATATTATTACATTGTATATACATTTTTTTGTTTGTTAATTTTATTTAAATTGTTTAAGTTTATATATAATATATACAGTATATATATACTGTATATATATTTGTCATTGACTTTGAGCAATTATTTTAAAAAAATTAAATTTGGGAAGATACTGTACTTTATTATGTTAATGTGTTAAATATATAGTAAAAAATAATATTATACAAAAATGATAAAGTATATTTTAGCAATTATTATTGCATATTAAAATATTTATTAATGTATTAAAATACAATAAAATAACATTTTTAATGATTTGTAAATTGTAATGTGTAAGGATATAAATTTAACTATAATTATCTGGTAATTTAAGACAACTATTAACAAACATACAAAAAAATGTAAATTACAGTTAAAATTAACAATAGTTAATGTAATCTTAAATAAATATACATAATTTTTTKAWTTTTATCATARGACTAAATCTAAAACATAMACTAATTATATTATTATATTGTAYTTAATATATCATAATATATAAATAAAATATATATWGTTAATTAGCACTAATTTTATTTTATTTCAATTTAATTAATATAAAAKACAGCTTTTTATTTAAAAAAAATATTTAATTTCAAATATTGATTGATTATCGAAAAATATTTACAATTTTTTAAWTAKTTATTATTATAATAATCATTGATWATATTAATAATATATATTTTTACTAATCAAATAAACATTTATAAAAAAATTTCCACAATAAATAATATAAAAACAAACAATTGCTACAATAATTTGAGTAATTTTATAGAAAAAATTATTATATAAATTTTATTAAACTGCTATTTAAGTTATTAAATTATTTTTAAATATTAAAATACATWTATACAATATATAAAACTGTTTRMAATCATAAAATTAATAAAAATTTAAAATATAAWSTAAATTATYACAAAATTKYAAATATTAATTTTTAAATTATGACTTTAYTTTTAATACAGCTTATTTAAACATTACAAAATTATATTTATATATTTTTTTACATTTATAAAAATTTATTGACAAATAAATTTATCATTAATTTATTAGATTTTTTTCTATATTGATAACAAATATTGATAAATAATGATTTTTATATATATATATATTTCTAATTAAATTCAGACCCTATGATTAATTGCTAAAATTAAACAATTTATTTATAAATAAAACTTACTAAAAATCATATGTCAATTTGTTATATAATAAATATTGAATTTCAAAACATAAACTTATCAAATAAATTATAAACTTATATACTTTGAATTTTGGTTTACAATTAAATTTATTAACTAATTTTATTTTCTAATAAATATTTTATAAACAGTTTATTTTTATATTAAATAATAATAGTTATTATTATTATTATTACCTTGTTACAAATCTAATATAGCAAATAATTTATAAGTATTTTTGTTGGCTAAAAAATGTTCAAGTACATATAATTTATTTAAACTGTAGATGGGGCTCAATAATATACACTGTATTGATGGTAACTATTTATAGTATTTATAGATACAGTACTAATACATGGTTTCTATACCTGTATACAGTATATTACTGGTATATTGCATAATAGTCTATACATTTACAAAATGTGTAAACTTAACATGTACATTAATACAGTACATTCAAGTACACATAAATAAACAAAACATTCARCAAMAAAAAAATTATATATAATAAAATTWTTATCAACCCATCATTTTTGTAAAAAATACAAAATTAATAATAATAATAAAAAAATTGTATCATTAATGTGACATAATTTATATCATATACAAAAAAAAGTAGTAGTATCCAGTATCAAAATGTGATAATACACAATACTAAACACGTGTGTTTAAATGTATGTGTGATTAAATCAAATCAAATAAAAAATGTACTAGTAACTTTTTTTAATTTTTTGAATCATGTGTACTAATAATGCTGATCATATATAATCATATATATATATATATATATTTTATAAATTAAAATATCTAGCTTATTATAATAAACATCATGTGACATTTTAATAATKTATATATAATAAAAAGTTAATCATTWTTAAAATTAATTATAATAATTATTTTATATTTTTAGTTTTGTTTAGTAATATATTTTCAAAAATAACTAGTTTTATATCATATACTGTTTGACAGTTTATATAACATATATATATAATATGTTTGTTTAAAAATTAAATCCTTGAATCGTATTAATGGCTGTCAAAATATAATATGTTTAGTTATATTGAATTATAATTTATAAATGATCATGCTACAATTTTTGTGATTTTTTTAGTAAACTAAAATTACTAAAAAAAATTTTTTTTCACAATCTGTGTGTGTGTTTATAATGTCAATCATTTTTCAAATATATATATCTATTAATTTTTTTAATATCACAATATATTAATATTATGCAGTATTTGTAGCTAAAAGTAAAAGTTTATGGTTTATATAAAATATTATTATTATTATTATTTTTATAAATATTATTTGTTTATAAATACAGTATTATATCTCTCATCGATATATATATATATATATATATATATATATATATATTTGTTATCATAATTATTATTAAATAAGACACTTAACAACATAGCAATTATGAGATGAAATTTGTTTAGTTTAATATTAAAAAAATTATTTTGTTATTTCCTCATAGYGTACGACACAAAATATAATMGACTTATTATTATTGAATTAATTAATTAATTAATTAATTAATGATTTATATGAAAAACTAATGTATTCATAGATTTATGTTTTAAACAAATAATAATCTAATAAAAATTTTATTTATATTTTCATTTGATTATTATATATATATAATTATTTATAGTTTTGTAAAATATAATACAGTATATGGCAATAAAATTAATTGCAAAAAAAGTTATTTTATAAATAAATATTTTTAAATATTGCAAAACATAATAATAATGTCTCCGAAAATTAAATCAAAATCAAAAACCAGTGATTATAATAATAAAATTAATAATAATAATAGTAATAATGTTTTAAAATACTATCAATGGTCGATATTTTTAACCTTATTTATTGGTTATGCATTTTATGCCTACAATCGCAAAAGTGTATCCCTGGCTATGCCGGAGCTCATGAGGAATGGCCTACAAAAAAGTGATGCAGGCATGTGTGTGCTAATACAACAAACTAAATAAATAAATCATTAATTAATATTTTATTATATCAATATTTTTTTTAAAAAAATAAATAAATAGTATTTAAGATATAATTATTATTTTCAAAGTTATATTTATTGCTAAACTGTAGTATAATTTTTATTGCCAAACATTTAATTTTTTTTATTTGTGCAATGAATTTATCTAATTTTTTTGCTGTAAATATGTATCAGATTTTTTTTTAAAAAATAAGATTTATTTTTTTAGTTAATTGTTATATATATATTTATATATATATATATATATATATATATATATATATATATACAGTAAAGTTTGTATAAACACTTATTACTAAATTTGTTAATTAGTTGTTTTTTTGATCAAAATAATCAAATTATTGAGAAATATTAATAAATTGATATAATATTTATTGATTATCATTGAAATTCCCAAATGATATAAAACAGTAATAATAATAATAATAATGAGTGATTGAGTTTCACTTTTATGATATAAAAATGTTTTTTAGCGATATTTRTGATATAATTTTATCAATTGTTTTTTGTGTGCACTTTAATGTATTATAACACAAAAATATCAATTTATTAGCAAAAAAAATGAGGTTAAAATTAATACTCAATTTATTTTCTATCACTATAATTGTTTAGTAATACAGTGTAATAATACAATTAGACAGACAAACAAACAAAATCATTATTTAAAGAAATTGCTAAAAAAATTGTTTMAACAAAAAAAATCCTTGAAATGTTGAGAAAAAAATATATTTAATCCGATTTTTTTAGACTATTTATTTATTTATTACACAATTATTTTTATTTTATCTCACATATACTATCACTTGTTATCTATTAATAAATAATAATACCCGTGAAACAAAAAATATATTAAATTATTAATAAGCTTATATATATACTTGTATATAAAATTTATATGAAATTTATATTTAAAAAAATAATCGATTTTGAATCATTTTTTTAGATCATTTTTATATACAAGCATTTATTATGTAATAACAACTTTCAGATTTTTAAAACCGGGTATTATTATTATTATTACTATTCAGGTATTATTATTATACAATAATAATAGCATATCAATTATAATTTTCACWAAATATTCAACTAATATCTGGCRATAAAAATTATACCAATATTTTTTTCAATGCTATTACAATTTGATTAAAATTTATTTAGAATATATATATATATATATATATATATATGCTATAGTAAATAAAACAATTTTCAAAAATAATTTAATATTTAATTAAATTATAATCAAWCGAATATATTATAACTTTAATTTACAAAAAAAAAAAACATTTTTCAAACATTTATWAATTTTTTTTAAAAATAATTTCTTTAATTAAAACTATTTATAAACATATTTTTTAGGACTCATAGTTAGCTCACAAAACATAGCCTACGCTATCAGCAAATTCATTGGTGGCGTACTATCCGATCGGCTGTCCTCACGTCTATTGTTTTCATCGGGACTCATATTGTCGGGTTTGGCTACACTTTTGTTCGCCAATTCGGACACAATCACCGTATTTACGGCCCTGTGGTTTGTCAATGGACTGGCCCAGGGATTCGGTTGGCCGGCCTGTGCCAAAGTATTGCGCCAATGGTTTGCGCCGTCACAGTTCGGCACCTTCTGGTCACTATTGTCGGCATCGGCCAACATATCGGGCGGTTTATCGCCATTTGTCGCGGCTTTTATCATATTGAATTACGGCTGGCGGGCCAGTCTACTGGCAGCCGGCACATTGTCCATCGGTATGGGCGCTATAGCTGC
Source organism: Oppia nitens (assembly GCF_028296485.1). Lineage (NCBI taxonomy): Eukaryota > Metazoa > Arthropoda > Arachnida > Sarcoptiformes > Oppiidae > Oppia > Oppia nitens. The sequence goes on along the minus strand of NW_026533194.1, from coordinate 845,129 downwards.
TGTTACTGTTGTCAATCGACCCGAAGATGCGGGACTTGAACCGGTTGTCGCTCAGCAAAGTAAAACTGACAACAAAACTAAAGGTATTATTCAATATTACGATAATTTTTTTTAAAAAAAGATCTCAAAAATACAATTTTAAAACTATTTGTCAGATAAAAACTCAGACAAACAAAGTTGGACAGACCTATTGAACAGTCCGTTTCTATGGCTGATCAGTGTGTCCTATATGAGTGTATTCGCTTCGAAGACCAGTGCCGTCGATTGGGGCCAAATGTATCTGATTGAGGACAGACATCACACACAATTGATAGGTATGTACTGTATTTCTCAGRTTGGGAAAGCCATGTAAACTATACTGTATTTCCCTAACTATTTCATTAACACACAMACAAACACACCGTTAGGCTCATCGTTTACCAGCAGTGTCGAGTCGGGCGGCTTTTTTGGCGGATCACTGGCCGGCTATCTGACCGATCTGATGCTTCGGCGGCATATATCTAAARCCAGTAGTAGTAGTAGTCAAAAGTCGCGGTCATCATCGTTGACGCCGTCCAACGCCCGAATGCCGATCGCCATTGCAATGATGACAGTCGTCGGCGTWTGTCTTCATTTGTTACAATTCTATGTCACCGAACAGTCGTCTCAGTTGATGATAACGTCGGTCGGCTTTGTATTAGGCGCCTGTCTGTACGGTCCGATTGCCATATTCGGTGTCGTAGCCTCTGAGTCAGCTCCGCAACATCTGAGCGGCACATCCCATGCCATCGTAGCTCTGGCCGCAAACGGTAATCTAAACTCTTTGTTTTAAAAATTATATTTTAATAATTGATTGTTTGTTTCTTTGTCGGGTCGGTTACGACACACACACACACACACAGTCGGTGCYATTGTTTCGGGTCTACCGTTCAGTCTATTAGCCAAACATTATAACTGGTCGGCAATATTCTTCTTACTCGAAATTYTAACTTTTTTCACTGTCTTATTGATGATCGTCGGCCGTAATATACCCGCAAGTATTGGTAAACATAGTAAACAATTATAAAAATTAKATTTTTTTTAAATAAAAAAAWAATGTKTTTCTAATTTCAATATAACATCCCTTAGACAGTACTGTATAAACACATTATATTTTAGATCAATTGAAACAAATTGTTTTTTTAAAAATTAATAATTTATTTTATAAGTTATGGATTTTTAAATACTTTTTATAATTAGTGTTTTAATATAACAAATTCCCATGACATATTTCGACAATAATTGWACAAAATGTATCYTGTTACAATTACCATRWTATAATTAGTCTAAATAATATTATATTGTGAATTTATTTTATTTTTTTTTTTGTTGAAAAATAATTTCTCAATTAATAGAATGTTTAGTTATTTTTTAGTTTAAAAATATTAATTTTTTTAATTGTTAATTATGGTAATAGTTTTTTTATATAAAAAAATCACTATAAATATCTAGACTCTAGTTACTAAAAAAATACAACAAAAATTATTAAAAACTACTATAAAAAATCAATTTTTATTTTATTTTTTGGGAATGACTACATTGTTGTTGTTTTTTTTTATTAATTAATTACTGTTTTAATTAATACTAAACCGTATTTACAGCTATAAGTTATATATAATATAGTATACATTATATAATTATATAACATATATATTTGACAAATTTAACAAATATATTCATAATACTGTTCATAACTGTTTAAAACTATTTTTCTTTGTCAACATTATTATTATTTWWWAAAAAAATAATAGAGTATTTTGCAAAATTAAAATAAAATTRTTAACTTWAAAATTAAAAACATATATTATATTATTATACGGTAATTATATTAAGGTAAATCTAAAACAAACAAACAAACAAACAAACAAATTAAATAAATAAAAATTACTTGTATAACACTATTAGAAATAATAATAATAATTAATAAAATTATAAAATCAACCGCTCCTTGAGTGGTAATACAGGTAATTGTGAGACACACACACACACAMAAATTATCTTGATAATTTTGTACCCATAAGTTAAAAATTATTTTTTTAAAAAAACATATCAAAAAATGTCATGTATTATATACGGTAAGCATACCGCAAAAAAATATATATATATATAAAAGCTCCTAAAAATATAATACAAAATAATTACCAACTGTTTTTTTTGAGATAAACATACGGAAAAAATTACTTTAAAAATAATTTTTTTTGTTTTGTTTTAAAAATACTAATAAAATTTAAAACTCAATAAACTCTTTATATCGCATAAAATCGGCGATTAGTTGCGGTATGAGATCCGTCCTAAACAATCGCAATACGTAGTCATTCAAATTGGTTGACTCGCGGCGCCGATAGTATATACGAATCAAATGTTTCAGTGGAAGTGGTCGACAAAAGTATTGATTAACTCTTAGAAATTCATCTAAATTCGGATATTTGTCCAATACTTTTGACACTTTGTACATATCATCGCTGTATAGCTTGTCGTCATCGGAACAGTTGACAACCACCGATGATTGGTTGTGACTATTGATATGATTAACATTAATATTATTATTATTGGACCAACTATTGTGATGATCAATGAGACTCTTTTTGAAATCAAATCCATAGAGTAGTAGCAATCGTAGCGAATCCGTGTCCAATTCGTTGAGCACATCGGGTTTCAGTCGGCGATCAAAATCGGCAAAATTGCCGCTAATTAACAACATTATCACAAATTTRCGACAATTRTCGCGCTTGACATCGCCAGTAGTGTCAATACGCTTGAGTCGCGATACGGCTCGTCCGCACCAATAGTCCGGYAATTCTCTGAATACAACTGACCGCCGAAATTCAGATTTTTGWACTAAAAACCAGATGTACTGAAACTGCCARTCAATACGCGAGTCGATTGAACACAATTTGATGGCCACATTGTGTACGAGTAGTTTCATAATGTTATCGTACTTTTCATTGATGGTAAAGTCTGCGCCCAAACGTATTAAATCGTCGGTAATCATACGGGCATCGGCCAGTTGGCCACGAAATCGACTAAGCGTTTGTACAAATTTCATCAATAGGTTGATCCGTATGCGAAAAACAAGATTATGACTGTCGTCGACAAAACTGTGTAAAACTGTTACSGATTTTAGTGATCCGGCAAACAGTTTCAACGATCGTACGGCCAGTGCTGGTCGCCGATTGAATATCTCRTCGTAGATCAGTTCGCTGAGTTCGGCATCGGGCGAGCGGTCAAACATTTGGTGTATGTCTTCAATGGTCATCCGATTCATTACAACATCAACGATGTGGCCGTCGGCCAACAGTCGGTCCATTATTATTAYTATTATTATGATATATCCTATCGATCAGCTGTTTTGCGKTCAAACAKTAATGATAATATAGTGGTCACACWATTGACTGYCAGACCCGATCGGTTGACAATAATTTGAAATAAATAATATTATAATTGTTTTGTTTTGTTATTTATTTATATTTTTTTAAACATTTGTTTCAATATATTGTTTRGTATTTATTATTATTTATTTATWACGAGAGAGAGAGAGAGAGAGGACCAACTCATAAACACTATTACAAATAAWATACAATATTAARTGCTCCCCCATTCCAAATATATAATTTATACATTCATTATACCCAATATTGTTTATCTAAGTTGACACACCCATAGATTTGTCCCCCGATTGACAATAATATGTATATAACTATTACGTTAGTTCTMTGTAAYGTTGTTTTTGAAATGAAGAGTGTATGAAACATGTTTAATGATTAGTACCAATAGATGCCGTATAGTGTCGACCAATCAGTGATCACTATTGATAGCCAATCGGAACGCGTTTCGAAACTTTTCTATTAATTTTTTTAGTCAACTCTTAATCATTAATGAATTAATTGTTTTTRTTTTTTTCGGTCAAACAATCAATGAATCAATTAATGAAAAAGTGGTCAAAAAAMTAAGTTTATTTCATYCGCCGATTAATTCACACAACTGGACACCAAAACCGCGACCGATGGCCACCAACGAAAAAAAGAYCGAACGAATCGTTTACATTGATTTGGACGCCGAGTCCGAGCCCGAGGACAATAACGATGATCACTGCCGACTGGTCATCGACGAAGAGGCCACTAGCGATGACTTTCGGCAAACGTTTGGTTTGGCCATCGATGAGATGCCATTGTCGTCGGCGTCCGACAACGATCTGTACATTGAAGAACTGTCGTCAATGGCCTACCAGAACGTGATGGGCATCGGCGGCGACGGTAACGGCACTGACTTTACCGTTACAGACATGGACTGGGAACTGATCGACGACTTTCTTATCGATGAATTTGTTGAATACTATCTTCTAGACTATGAAGTACTCAAAACAGTGTCCGAAGCATTGGATCAAGTGATAGATGATTGAAATTATTTTTGTTTTTTATAAATTAAAATTAATTRTTTTTGTTTTTTTAATGACAATAATTGTTAATTAATTGTGATTTTAAATATTTATTGTTTTTCTTATAATTACCGGTATTTTTGTTGTTGTTTTGGTTCATTTATTTCATTAACTATTATAATATTTAATTTAAATTTTCTTTAAAAAAATGAATTTTGTTAGATTTTAGTGTTTTTATAATTATTATTATTACTAAAAAWAATAATAATATAAAGTTTATAAAACTTTTTTTGTTTTGTTTATTATTTATTTCACACTATTTTCATGCGCTATTATTTTTTAAGTGTAAATAYATGTAAAATATAAAAATATTTATTAAAATAMAATAATGTTTTTTTTTGTCATTAATTTAGTTATTTATTATATTAATTGATTTAATTCATTAATTTTTTATTATTATTAATATTATAATATTTCAAAAGAAATAATTTTTTTTTTTTATAGATTTTCAAATATAATAGTATTTAATATTTCAAAATTGGCGCAAATAGTTTGGTTTTACAGTAATAATTATATGGCAAACAATTGGGACACATAAACGTTAGTGTATGTTGAGCTTAACAATACATAGAAAAAGTACTAAATGTTCGACAGATAATTTGTTATCATTATAGAGTACATAAGTTATATATAAAATAGAGAACAAACAAACATAAAAAAGGCCAAAATCATCAACTGTTTGTTTGAAACCAATGTATGTATATATGGTATGTGTGTTTTAGGCTAATCGTATTGATTGAGCGATAAAAAAAAATGGTTTATTATATCACTACCACTACTACTACTACTACAGTATTACACATAGAAAAACACATAGAGTTTAATGTAATGTAAATGTAATAAACATTTTGTGTTAAATAGTTTATATGATAGTATACTGTGGTATATATAATATCATTGTGTGTTAACTCAAATGTAAACAACCGTTTGTTTTAAAAAATTWAAAAATAATTGTTATTTTTTAATAGAAGATATCAATTGTTTTATTTGTGTGTTTTGTTGGGCAATGTTTGCCACAGATTTATTGGTCGCCGAAGACATTGATTATTATTATCAACGGAAGACAGATTCATAGGAACCGATAGAGAGAGAGAGAGAGAAAGAGAGGACAACAGTGTGACGGACTGTGAGTGAGTGAGTGTATCGCTAGAGTGWGTGAGAGAGAGAGCGAGAGAGAGAGAGAGAGAGTCACGGTTAGGACACAGACCTACTTGTAGTGGTGGATGTGTTTAAAGTGATTGTCGATTATCTACTAAAAGGTGTGTCCACTACTGCTACTACTAGAGCCACTGTCGCCRCTCCCGTTACCGCCACTAATACCGCCACTGTTACCGCCGCYGCCGCCACTKCAACGACAGCAGCCGCAGCCGCCGCCGCCACGACCGCTGTACTAACAACGGCCAGTGATTACTATTATCGATATCCAMCYAATTGTTATAGTGTTACCGCTGCTGCCACAACCGCCGCCGCCGTCATCCAATCAACCGATGTGCGTGCAATGACCTCACGGGCGACCGACTCCTGTGGTCACGCGTCGTCAACAGCCATATTGCGCGAAGAGAACAATCATTTGAAATCGGATTTAAAAACATTTAAACAATTGTTTTATTTGTTTAGTGAACGACACGCCGAGTGTGTTAAATATATTAAGACACTGAAGACAGTTAACCAACGATTATTGAAACGTTTGCCACACGAAGACAATACATTGAACCGATTGGAAGAGATCAACTGCGAGAACCAGTTGCTTAAGTTTGATAAACAGATTGACACCGTTCAGCAACAGTTGATTATGAATAAGAGTGTCCACAGTAGGTGTCCATTGATTTATATCCTTAATATTTTTGATATTTTCCGGTCATTTGAATTTTTTTAATTAACTATTAATTAATTAGTTATTATTATTATTATTATTAATCAACTGATGATTTTCTTTTTCCCCCAAAATAAAAATATATAAATTGGTGACCAGTTATGAGTGTCCGGTTTTTATGTGATATATATRTATATATAGTATCTATTAATCTTTTTTTTAGCTGATCTTTCAATTGATTATTTTTTTTGGTGATCAGTTTAACACTGTCTTTCAAATCACTTTCTTCACACACCATACGATCCAATTGGTGACCTGTTATGAGTGCCTTTAATTTTATAATTGATGTGATAATAATAATAGTATATAAATATATTTAAAATAAGTGTTTTATTTATTACTGATTATATTGTTTGTTGTTGTTGTTGWTGWTGTTGTCTTTTAAAGTTAAGATAATACTTGATTGCATGTATTTCTAGCCCAAACAAGCGGACAACTGTTGGACAAAGCAATACACAGGTGTATTACCGGTAAATTACCGGCGGACGGCACCAGCAATAGCCACCAGCATCACAGTGCACCTCCTCCGCCGCCAAACGGCAAATATCGGTGCGAATACTTTGGCTGCAATCAGTGGTTTGCCCGAAAAGACCTGATGGACAGTCATCTGAGATTACATACKTCAATGCAGGAGGCGATAGCCTACGACCAGAATGATCAACAAAACGCTGGCCAACGTATCAATGAAATCATATTTGTGCCACAAATGGAGTTGGAGGTCATTGAGTATAATAACAATAATAATAACGGCACTCATAACGGTAACTACCAGTTTMTCCCCCGTCCCCCTCTCCCACCCAATCCCATCAACAATGTATTCCCACCCCCTTTTCCATATCACTATTGAGTGGTCAATCAATTGGTACACCAATTAATATGTTRCCATTTARTTTTTAGTTACCAAATATTATTATTAACTCAAAGATTTTTAGTTATTTTTTTTATTGTTGTTGTTGTTATAGAKATAATTATCGGTAATGTTTGAATACCCGATATAATTGAGTTGATTGACCACAAAATGACTTATTAAATTTTTATTAATTGTTTTTTTTAAGAAAATTTATAACAAAACTAATGATATATATATAATCCATAYAATTAATGATAAAAAAATTTTAATCAATTTTTCCTCCCATTCCTMTCTCTCTCTCTCTCTCTCTCTCTCTCTCTCTCTCTCTATCTATCTATCTATTTATTTCACAACTGTTTCCAATTTACAGAATCTCTGTCGTACACAAACAGTACATCCAATGACAGCAATAGTCACAATCGTAACGGCAATAACAGCGCCAACAAAGCACAGATTGCGTGCGACATATGCGGCAAAAATTTTAGCAAACAGTACATCCAATCGCACCGCCGCTCGCATACGGGTGTCAAACCATACAAGTGTTCGTACACTGGTTGCGAACGTACGTTCACACAGTCTTCATCGCGAAACTATCACGAAAAGACTTACCACCGAATAGACAAATATCCGCTAAAATGCTATTATAGTAACTGCGAAAAGTCGTTCAGTCGTCAAATCGATCTCCAGAAGCATCTGACGCATCAYAACGGCGGCTCCGGTAATAGCGGTGGCGGAATGTTGCCGTTCAGTGCCAGTTCGCTGATCGCTCCGACCGTCAGTGACCAGCAATTGAAACGTCACACCACTCGACGACTGCGACGAGTGCCGCACCGGTCCGGCAAACATGGCTGTCCTCATTGCGGTTAGTATTTCATACGATTTCTATCGGTAGACAGTTATCTTTAATTAACTCATTTCCCCCTCAAAAAAACAGGTAAAACCTTTGCACATAAGGTTGCCCTCAGACAGCATGAGGTGATCCACGGAAGCAAACAGTTTGTCTGTCATTTTCCTGAGTGTCAATACGCCTCCTACTGGAAGCAGAATCTATCGCTACATTTGCGAAGACATCACAACCAACTGCACGACTAACAACAACAACAACACTTCCTAATACATAGCATACATACCATACCTAAACAACACAACAAACCATTATAAGTATATTATTATTATTATTATTACAAAAGAGATTTGTTTTTACCGTAAAATTACACATTTTTTAAAATTATAATATAATATACTATAGTACCGAAAAAAACAATTCAATTTTGTTAATTCATTAATAAGCATTACATTATAAAAAAAATATTTATCACAAAAAAATGATATGCGATATTACAAATTTGCAATTAATATATTAACTTAACGTATATTATATTATTTAGTTATTGTTTAATTTTCACACATTATTATTCTTATTMTTATTATTATTATAAATAATTAATTAATTTGATTATTATTAATTGTATCGACATTTTTTTTGACATACATTAGATATTATAAATATTGTAATAAAAAAATAATAATAATAATGATAACAATGATTGCAATTTTTTTGTAAAACTCTAGGATTATTACATTGATTACAAAAAAAGACTTAACATTGTATAACATATACAGTATATAAATATATAATACATTATTATATAATGTCTATGTCTCTCAATATATTATAACATTATATATATTTACAAAATGAGAAAAACAAACAAACAAATTGAAATTATTTAATATATATAATATTATCGTTTATTTAGTTTTTAGTTTGCAAAATGTATATTTAAAAATATATTTATATATATTGAATGATTTATTATTATCATTATATGTGTGGTATTTATATATATTGTCCATTTAATTATTATTAGTAAAAAAATATATGTTTTGTTTTTTTTGCAAAAAACTTATTTATAAAACATTATTATTATTATTATGCTAACTAATTATAGTACCTATGATRATAATAATAATAATAATAAAAACACACACACAAATAATATTTGTTTTAATTTCATAAATCAATGTATAATTTATATATAACTTATGTAATGCCAAAACAATTTATGTAAACATTTTTAAAAATATATTTATGACGACTATTATTGCATTTATTATATATATAAATATTATGATAATTAGTGTAATTTATTGTGAATATTATTATTATATTACTAATTGTTTTATATTTTATGATATAATATATATATATATATATATATATTATATCATATATTTATAACAAGCAAACAAACAAAAAACTTTTAAAATATTTATTTAAATAATTTGATAGTAAAAACAATTGTAACCAAAATTTTTTATATTACATATTATTATTATTATTATTGAAAAAATAGTAGGAATGGGATTTATAAAAAATAAACAAACAAAACACACATAAAAAACAATATTAATTATTATTATTATTAATATATGTAGACTTGAGCTTTGATTATATTATCGATTATTTAATAAATAAAATTATCACTCAATTCAAAAAAATGATTTTCCAAAATTGATTTATTATCACATTTTTATTATAAAAAACAAACAAACAAAACATTTAAAATGTAATCATATTTATTAAAATAATAAAAATAAAATAAATTGGATAAAAAATAATTGTTTTCTAAATATTAAAGTATCAATAAATTTAATTAATTAATTAATTGGTTTAATATTTSAATAAAAATAATGTTTTGGTTTGTAATGTCCGGTAAATTAATGATAGATTTTTTTCGTGTCCTAATTTTTACGTCTATTAATTTATATTAATAATAATTAAAATAAATAAACAACTATATAGTTTTAAACAATTATATATATATATATATATTTATTTATTTAAAAAAATACCTTTTTATTAATTATTAAAAATAAAAAATATTAGTTTTTAAATTTTCGATAACATCTATGATATCATTGATAACTGTTATTGACTTTTGTATCATAAATAGTAAATCGTTTAGTGTTTCGTTAATATAATGACGCGAATCAATGATAGTCTGAGACCAGTCTAATAGTAATATTAATATTATATATATATATATATAAAAAATAAATAAATAAATAAAAACAAATATATTTATTTAAGAAAATAAATATTTATAAATAAATAATTTTTACTATACCATTGTTTTGTGTAATTGGTTTGCTTAATACGGAAAAAAATAATAAATATCAAAAATATTAATAATTAGATTCATATTTATTTATTTATTTATAATAATAATAATGAATTAAATATATATTAACTATATATATTATAGTAAATAATAATTTACTATTAACTATATGAAAATTTTTAGCAAAAAAAAGTATATTTAATATTTACCTATTAATAATTGATTTTAAATAATTTCCATTTATAAATGTTTTATCAAACAGTATTTGATTTGATATGATATCTAATTTAAAAATGAAATAAAATTTATTAATTCATTATTAATATTCAAATTTAATTATTTTACAGTTATATTACAAGTTATAAAAATTATTAATTTTAATAATTAATACAAACCTTTGTCGTTGAAATTTTTTTCACTTTTCAGATCATATTTTGATAAACAAACATTCATTTGTATTAARTTAAAAATTAATCYAAAAAACATATATTTATAAATCATTTTATTAATTATAATATTCATAAATCCTAATAATTAGAAACTAATATTTAAAAATAWTTTGATTTTATTTTAAAATTTTATATTTCAATTTAATGTAAATGTTTTAATATATATTCAGTATATATATATATWTATAAACTTTTCTAAATATCATTTAGTTTATTATATTATAMCTGTTTTAATGATTTATTTATATACTGTATTTAACTTTAATATTAGTGTTTTTAATTTTCTAGATTACCTGTAGATATATAGTGTATTATAAAATACTTTAAAATCTTTTAAAATATAAATACTATAGTAATATACCATGGGTATTTTAAGTGAAATTATTTGTCTAATTATCATCAACTAGGTAAAGTTAATTAAATCTGAATTTATTTATTTTATAGATTTAAAAATTTATTATTTTTATTAAATATTTTGTTAACTTATGTATAACAATTTTTTTTCTTATTTATACTAAATTAATGTATAAATTATTATTAATGATTAAATATAGTTAAAAAACAAATAGCTAAACATTTTTGATATATAATATGATATTAATTAAAATTTGCAATTAATATATTAAATTGAATGTATATTATATTATTTAGCTATTGTTTAATTTTCACACATATAATAATAATAATAATAAATAATTAATTAATTTGTTTATTATTAATTGTATCGATTTTTTTTGGCCATACATTAGATATTAWAAATATTTTATCAAATAAAGTTATYACTCAATTCAATTACTAAATAATTTTATAAATTTATTTCATGTTTAAAAAAAATAATAATAAATACAGTAAATATAAAAATGTTGTATAAAAGTAAAAATATTATTACTGTATTTAAAAAGTGAAAATAAATTAATTAAATATAAATTCAATAATTTCCGGTAAGGCATCAACAAAGATATATAAGCCTTCAATTGCTTCAACCATTGTTTTTATAATATTTAAATTTTCTTTCATTTTGTTGCCAATGTATTTAAAATGTTTTACAAAAAACTTAGTCCAGGAGTTTTCATCTAATATTAAATAGAATWTTTAATTAWAAAAAATGTGAGAAATTATATAAATATTTTAAAAAAATATATTTTTTTTTGTCAATATTTATGATAATTTTATTATCTTTTTAATAAAATATTTAAAATATTAGATTAATAAATTAGGTAAAAATTTTAAAAATTTATTAATAACTACATAATAATAGCGTTTATTTAGTTTATGCAAAACTATTTTTATTTAATACACACTAAAAAATGATTTTATTAATTGATATGTATTTAATAAATACTAATAATTAAAGTATTAATTAACTTTTTAGTCAATAAAAATATTTAAAACTTTTTATTATTTTATTCTAAAATAAATCTATAATTCATTTCCAAATATTCCATCTCCTATTTCTAAAATATTATTTATAATTATCATTATTCGGCTAAAATAATAGACAATATTATCATAAATAGTGACAATTTGTTGCAAATAATCGCGGATTGATTTAAACCAAGTGTTTTTGTCTAATTATTAAAAAATATTATTACTATTATAACTAGTAGTTTAGTTATTAATATTATAATATATAATAAATTTAAAAAAATATATAAATACCATTTGATTGATTTGTTGGTGCACTAAATGCCACGATTGCGGTCAAAATTTTTATAATAAAAACAATATAAAAATATATGAAATTARTTTTATAATTAAAAATTTAATGATTATGAGAAATGATTTGTAAAAATAAATAAAATATAAAATTTATAATTYTATTTCTTTWTATAGTAAAAAATTTAGGGGAAAAATAAATTATAAATACCTATTAATAGTAGATTTAAAATAATTTCCATTAWTTTTTGTTTTATGAGWAGATATTTCGTTTGATATAATATCTAAGTTAAAGAAAATTACAAAATATTAWTAAATTTTTATTATACAKTAAATTATATATTAATATAAAACAATACAAACCCSTGTCTTCTAAAAATGTTTCACTTTTTAGAGCATATTTTGAAATACAAACATTTGTTTGTATTAAATAACTAAATAGTATTAAAWATATATAATATTGAGAAATCATATTATAAAAAATATACTTTATTATTATTATTATTATATTATCAATAATAATATTAGTGTACAATAATAAATGTATATTAAAAGTTAAAATAAATTATTTGTTTGATTTTATATATCGATGTAAATATATTATTAAAAATATTGTAAACTTTATTAGTATATTTATAGTATACAGTATTATATTATACCTGTTTGTGTGATATATGTATTTATTTATTTAACTTAAATATTAGTTTTTAATTTATTTTTATATTATCTGTTTATGTATAGTATATACAATATATAAGTTTTGACATTTTATATTTAAATAGACAAATATATAAAGATCTTAAGATATATAAAATTTTTAATAATTTATATTAGTAAATTATAATATTATTTTAATGTAAATATACAATAATTTTAAGTACTATTTATTTTTAAACTACATTACTATATATGATTTTAATACTAATTATAATTATTTATTTTCTGGTTTACAATGCATAAAAATATTTTAAAAATTTTATACTCAATATTCATATACTGTATGTATAGTAAACTATATATATATATATTTTTTTAATTATATTAATAATCTACTATAGTTATTATAATATTAAGATTAAGAAAATGAAATTATTTTATATTATTTTATTTAAACCTATGAAAAAAATACAAATATTATTATAACAAAAATCTCAATTATACTTGTAATAACATTTATGAATCATAAATAGGCCGAGAGCATTTGAGACTCATCGGCTCATATTAGTTCTAAATGTGTTAGAGTCAGATTATGACATTTTATTTTGAAAAAAAAATATTGTTGAGATCCAAAGTTAAAATTGCGTTTTAAATGGCATTTTTATCATTATGTGATAAATTAGTTTCACTACCATAACAATATTTATTTTTAAAATAAAAATTTCAACTCTATGATTGGATTTTCTCAAATGCTCTCGGCCTATGTTTATGATATATGAATAAATAAAATTTAGTATTATTATTATATTCAATATTTATTTAAAAATATTGTTAACATTATTATACAGTAATAATGTATAGTAAATATACACTAAATAATAATAATTTTAATATTTTTTCTTTAATTATTTTTATTGTATAGTAAATGATAACAAATCTATCTGTCCAGTGTTGGCCAGTAATGTTATGGTCGCCAACATGTAGTCAGACATTTGTTTAACGTATCAAATGAGTTGTTTTTATAAGCGAAACAATAATCCAAATATCTATAGCATCGGCGGTCGACTTCGCTATACGACCACCGTTTCATTAGCTGTCTATCCATACATAAATAGTCAATACTTATAGGATCCGTACAATACCGGGGTTTTGGTTGACGCCACCAACTGTCTGGCGAACCCGACTGTAGTTGAGGTGGACTTTTCAGTCGACCTCTTTCGCTAAACTTTGGCGTACGTATGAGTTTCCATATCTGGGCATCGGTTAGGCCATTGCTGCTGTTGTTGTTGTTGGGCACAAGTATGGGTACCCATATGGTACGRTAGCCGGGCGCCATCATTGGATGTATGTYTGCCGATATTATTGGATGGACAGTCAACRGTGTCGATGACGTTGTTGTTGTTGTTGGCATTGAGTCCGCCATCGTATATGACATRAATGGCACCGATTGGGAYTGATTTGYTGATACAGTAGTATTAGTAGTAGGTATTGCWGTCTYAGRTWTTGGTTTARTAGGACTAKTAGTAGTAWTAGTAAAGGTTGTTGTTKTTGGAGGAGGAGGTGTGGTAATTGGTGTTATTGTTATGTCGAAAGTAAACATCTCCTCCGGTATGGTTATGCCRTCATCGGCAGCGTCTTCCAGAAGCCGCGCAAACTTGGATTTTGKTGACGATATCGTATCCAAAGTATTTCTAGTAGTAGTAGTAGTAGTAGTAGTAGTAGTAGTAGTAGTAGTAGTAGTAGTAGTAGTAGTAGTAGTAGAAGAAGTGTTAGAAGAAGTGGTAGAAGGAGTGGTAGAAGRAGTGGTAGTAGTAGTAGTAGTAGAAGAAGGAGTAGTATAAGTGGTGGAGTTGGAGGACGAGTAGGATGTGGTGAWGCCTATTGTTGTTGTTGTTATTGTTGTACTGTCCATTATGGGAACGGTAGTCATTATGGTGTTGTAGTYGATAATTGTGAAATTTTCACTAACTTTTGTTTGGTTATCATTGATAATTGTTAGTAAATTTTGYTGTAAATCAGTARTGACTTTGTCTGTACTATCAGTTACATTAGTAGTTGTTATTTCTGGTGGTGTTGTTGTTGTTGTCGTTGATGGCGTTATCATATCTATACTAATCGCAGGTAAAGCATGTGTTGTTGTTGTTAACAGTGATTGATTAGTTATCGTCAGTGGATCTGTTGTATCAAAAATGATTTCCTCTATTATCGGTATAATTGGCATAATTGGTGATACAGTATAACTGTTAGGCATATTCATTGTATACCCCATGTAATTACTATTAGTATTATTATTGGTAGTAATGTTAATCTCAGTTAATATAGTGTCGTTTGTGATTATTTTTGGCCATTTTGTTGTTGATGATGATAATGTTGTCRATGATAATAATGAAGTATTATTATCAGTATTAGTTGGTATAACTGTTAGATTTTTAAAAGTAACATTTTTGTTTGTAGAAGTTGTAAAAGTARTAGTAGTAAAAGTAGTAGTAGTGGTAGGAACGGTAGTTGTAGTAGTAGTAGTAGTAGTAGTAGTRGTAGGAGTAGTACTAGTGGTAGTGGTAGGAGTAGTAGTAGTAGGAACGGTAGTAGTAGTAGGTAGKGGTAGRAGTAGTAGTACTAGTAGTGGTAGGAGTAGTAGTAGTAGGAACGGTACTAGTGGTAGGAGTAGTAGTAGTAGGAACGGTASTGGTAGTGGTAGGAGTAGTAGTAGTAGGAACGGTACTAGTGGTAGTGGTAGGAGTAGTAGTACTAGTAGTGGTAGGAGTAGTAGTAGTAGGAACGGTACTAGTGGTAGGAGTAGTAGTACTAGCAGTACTTTTCCGACCAGTAGTAGTAGTTGTAGGAACGGTAGTTGTAGTAGTAGTAGTAGTGATAGGAATAGGAGTAGTAATAGTGGTAGGAGTAGTAGTAATAATAGGTGTAGTAGTAGTAGGACTACTGGTAGTAGTACTAGTTGTACTAGGACTATTAATAGTAGTAGTAATAGTATTAGTTGTCGGCATAGTTAGTGTTGTTGGTGTCTTAGTGGTCATAATATTAGTCGATAATATGGTTGTCATCTGACTCGGAGTSTGTGAATAGGTTGTAAACATTACCGAATTTGTTGAATTAGTCGTAACTGATAACAGTATATCACTACTATTGACAACTGATTTATTCAGATTATGYAATTGATGGCCATCATCATCRTCATCAWCATCATCAACATCAYTGGCCATAATAGTAGATACAACACCGGTTTGGTTATTATTRGTGGTTACCGATCSATGACTAGCATTGGCCACAATAACTACTGATTGCTGTCTACTGGCCGGTTGTTCATAGATTTTGAGCATCAGTTTCCTATCAAACTCCAGCCTATCGATTGTCTTTGACTTTTCTGTYATTGGTKTTGAAGTAGTAGTAGTAGTAGTACTGGTAGTTGTTGTAGTAGTAGTAGTATTAGTGGTAATACTCGGTAACTCTCGCTTATATTCATTGGGATCATTGCCCGTAAAACCTGTTGTATTGAACARTGATGTCCATAGACTGAAATCCGGTCGTTTCCGATAACTATTGCCGTTATGATAGCTGTCGTTGTTATCATTGATGTCTTCCCTAATGTCGTCATCGATATCTTCGTAGACTTCTTTAGATAAGCAATTGATAGCAATATGTTGTTGATTAAGAAACAGTGGTATCACTAATAATACTATTACTACTACTAATAATAAAATATTTAGCAATTGATTATTATTTTTGTTGTTATTATAGTTAAACATRTTTTTTATTAATTAAAAAAATATAATTAATTTATTACGTAAATAATTATTTTTAAATTTTTTTTGTAATATATATTTTTATATTATATAAGTAAAAACAGTGTTTAATKATTGAATRTAGTATATGTAAAATGCAGTTATAATTATAGTAAWTTTTTTMATATATATATATATATAAAGTTATATCATATTATATTATATAAGAAAAAATTCTAGACATAATAGTTAAAATAATTTTTTATTGTTGTTTTTTTAATAAATGTAAAATAAAACCATTAATGAATTGAAATTGAATATGTTATTCAATTTCTAAGTTTTTTTACACAGAAAAATCATTTATAAAATTGAAATTATTTAATAATAACATATACAATATATACTAAAAAATATACTTTATATCAATATATATATACTGTATATTGTWKTAGTGYTTTACAGTAAATAAACACTAATTTTAAAATATTTACATATTTTCACTTATATTAGACATTAATAAAAATTATAATATTTCTAGTTTATAATCTACAAAAATAATTGAAAATTTTATACTGAATATTAATAAATATATAGTATATTTTAATATTAAACTTTAATTTTTGTTTTTATCTATATTAGTAAACAATTATTTTATGTGTATTTATTTATTTTAATGATTAAGAAAATATAATTATTTATTATATTTTATCTAAACCTATGAAGATATAAAAATATTATAATAAAAATCTCAATTATAATAACATTTATGATACTTATTAGTTAKTTATTGTTTAATTTTCACACATTATTATTATTATAAATATTGTATAGCATATACAGTATATATATATATAATTCATTATTATATAATGTCTATGTCTCTCAATATATTATAACATTATATATATATTAACAAAATRAGAAAAACAARCAAACAAATTGAAATTATTTAATATATATATAATATTATCGTTTATTTAGTTTTTAGTTTGCAAAAYGTATATTTAAAAATATTTATATWTATATATTGAATGKTTTATTATTATCATTATATGTGTGGTATTTATATATATTGTCCATTTAATTATTAATAGTAAATAAATATGTTTTGTTTTTTTTTGTAAAAAACTTATTTATAAAACTTATTATTATTAATATGCTAACTAATTATAGTACCTATGATGATGATAATAATAATTAAAAACACACACAAATAATTATTTCATAAATCAATGTATAACATTTTATAATAATATAAATAAATTGAATAAAAAATAATTGTTATAATATTTGAAAAAAATATATATTTATAATGACTAAATCAAATGATTATTTTTTTGTGTCCATTATTATTATTTATAAAAATAATAATAATTTGTTATAATTTATAAATATAATATATACATATATATTAATTGTTATATTTAAAAATCAAAACAAACAAACATTTTGACACTTTTAAAATATTTTTTTAAATATTTTAATATAAGTAAAAACCAATCATTACACAGTTATCAACAATCATTTGAGACCAGGATTTTGCATCTAATATTAAACAATTATTATTATTGAAAAATAGTAGGATAATTTATAAAAAATTAATAAATAAAACACACATAAAAAACAATATTAATTATTATTATTATTAATATATGTAGACTAATAGTCAGTTATTATTATATTATGGATTAWTTAATAAATAAAATTATCACTCAATTTTTCAAAATGATTTTTATTATTTCTTACATTTAAAATGYTATCATATTTATTAAAAAATAATATTTGATATATAAATAAAATAAATGAATTAAAATTGGATAAAATAATTGTTTRAAWAATAATTATAAAAAATCTGTTTATCTTTTATCCAAATCTATTAAAAATGTCAACTAATTCTTGGCTTATATTTTTGACAAATTTGTCAAAACTGTCCGTCATTTYTGATGCTTTTTTCAACAAAAATATTATGTCTGAAATTGTGTCGTGAATTATATTTTCGTAAGAAATAA
This sequence comes from Oppia nitens, assembly GCF_028296485.1. Lineage (NCBI taxonomy): Eukaryota > Metazoa > Arthropoda > Arachnida > Sarcoptiformes > Oppiidae > Oppia > Oppia nitens. The sequence continues at coordinate 826,320 of NW_026533194.1, read as the reverse complement.
GAGTTTGCGACCAATTTTGTATGTCTAATAAATATTTTTTTAAATTATATATATATATATATATAGTATAATATAATTTATACRTTAATACATAAATATWATAATTATTGTAATTTTCTTTAATAAAAATAAATTATCAATTTATTAGCTAAAAATAAGGTAAAATAAATACTAATATATTTTTTAAWTTCTCTATTTTTTAAAAAATATTAATTAATAAAAATAATTAAATACCTTTATCTTTAATGTCTTCAATCGGCGCACTAATAGTCAAATATACAGTCAAACAAATAAAATTAAAATAAAAWAATTGTWWATAAATTTCATAATTAAAAAATGTGAATATTTGATAAAATATATTTGAAATAATATTTTTGAAAAAAATATAAAATATGATATGATATAAAATATATATAAATCTATTACTTTTATAGTAAATAAWTCAGYAAAAAAATATATTATTTTTACYTATTAATAGTWAATTTTAAATAATTTCCATCAATTTTTTAGTTGAAACTTCATTAGATAAGATATCTATTAATTTATAATTAAATAAATAAAATWWAATTTAATAGTTCATTAAAAATATATTCAYAATATTTAAAAWTACAGTACAAACCCATRTCTTTWAAAATATTTTCACTTTTAAGCGCATATTTTGATATAACAAACACATGTTTGTATAATATAACAAATTATTCCAATAAATATATAATATTTATAAAACATTTTATCAAAAAAATATAAAAATCTYTATAAATTATTATAATAAGTTAATTACTAAAAGTTAAAAAAATWAAATTTTGTTTAGTTTTATATATACTTTATATCAATATATATATATATATATATATATATATATATATATACTGTAGTATTGTTTTACTKTAAATAAACACTAATTTTAAAATATTTACATATTTTCACTTATATTAGACATTAATAAAAATTATAATATTTCWARTTTATAATYTACAAAAATATTTGAAAATTTTATACTAAATATTAATAAATGTATATTATATTATAATATTAATCTTTAATTTTTGTTTTTATCTATATTAGTAAACWATTATTTTATGTGTATTTATTTATTTTAATGATTAAGAAAATATAATTATTTATTATATTTTATCTAAACCTATGAAAATATASAAATATTATTATAAAAATCTCAATTATAATAACATTTRTGATAAATAAATAAATAATTAAAAAAATATATTTAGTGTTTAATATTTAACATTATTATAATATGTATAATAAATAATATACTTGTTTTAACTACAATTTATAATACACTAAATAATAATTATTTTTGTTTTAATTTTGTTAAAAATATTTTTATTGTATAGTATTTATAAGGGTAACAGTAATCCAAATATCTATTACATTTTTTTGTCAACTTTTAATTTATATTATTAAAAATGATTTTTAATAAAATTATAACTAACTTTTATAATCATTAATATTCAATTGAATTTTTAACTATTATATTTTAACATAATTTTAACATAATTCTAACATAATTTTAACATAATTTTATAATAATAATAAATGTTATTTTTTGTGTGGAAATAAAATTCTATATATTACATAAAAATTAAATTATTATAAAWTATTWTTAGATAATTATAWAATTAAARTACTATTTATTAAATAAAYTAYATATATATTATAGGATTTATAGAAATAATTTTTGTTATATTWCTCAAAWWATTTTTATAATAATATTAAAAATATAATTAGATAATACTTTATAATTCTCATATAATATTTTTWWWAAAAATTTATAATGAGAATAATTTATTGTAWCTTAAGTTACTAATTTTATAAAATTAATTTTTAAATATTTTTGCTATTTTCGGTATAAATAATTTGATATTAATATAATTTTTATTGAAAATGTTATGAAATAGATTATCTMAAAATTTTCTAAGTATGTAATATAATATTGCAAATTTCAATTAAAATTAAGCAATATTAGATTTTCATACAATATATCTCAAATAATTTGAATTAGAAATAATGTTAGATTTTTATAATTTTTGTTTTTAATAAAAATTATATCAAGATATTATTATTTACTAATAAATACCATCTATTAGTATTACAACTATAATTTTTTAGACATTTCAAAATAATATAATAAATAAATATAATTATAATAAATTATTTTTAATAAAAAACTTAATTAAATAATTTTAATAACATATAATCAATTATTTAGTAAAAATAAACTTTTTAATCACAATATCAATAACAAAATACAGTTTTATTTGTTATTTATTTACATTTAGATATAAAAAAAACTATTAAAAATTATTTTTAATAAATTATTAATACTGTATAAATAAAATTAATAAAATTAAAATCACATAAAAATTATTTTACACATATTTTTTTAAAATCAAAAATAAAAATTTAATATCTCTGTTGATTTTGACTTAAATTATTATCATTAACTGTAATCGTATTGTTGTTGTTATTATTTTTATTTAAGTTATTATTATTATTATTATTTGGATTATTTTSTAACTCTTTTTCAATTTGCCATTCATTATAATCGCCAAACAATTTCCAAACACCTAATCCCAGAAACAATACAAGTATTAGGTCGCCGACTACGGCCATACCGATGACCACCGATTGATTGTCTAACTGGTACTGTATGTGTAGACCAACCAATGTATTGAAGACAATGGTAAAGATAATTGTGGTCACTATTAACAATATATCACGTAATAGTTTGTTACAYAACATTATAATTAAACAAAAATATGTTAACAAAGTTTTATTGTTAATTATATCACTTAATTATTTTTTAAAAAAATCTAATAATTTATTAGTTGTTTTAATTATTTTGTTTGATTGTTTAAATCCATTAAAATAATATTTATTTTGACGCACAACCAGTTAATAGTATGATATTATTTTGTTATATAAATTGAATTTTAAGACAATTTATTTTATGATATTATTATTATTATTTATAACTGGGTTTAACATTTTAACAATTATATACATATGTATATAATTGAATGTTATTTAATACAATTTGATATATGACATCAATGCGGTTATGTTATAGTAGACATGGATTACCTACACATATASACATATATATATATAAAAAATAATATATAATAATTATAATACCTGTGCTCTATATTATAAAGTCAATATCAATATCATATCACTCATTGCTTAGAAATTTATTTATAATTTATCAGATAATATAAGCACAATAAATAAATAAATACTGTATATAATATATATATATACTATAAATATTATTATTATCTAATCTATTGTAGTTTTAATAAATACCTGYAATTTTTTTTATTAATCACAAACACTATATTTATTTAATAAATATTTATTTCATTGAAAACATTTGCAAATATTTTATTGTAAAATAAATACAAATATTTAACAATCAATATTGTATTAATATATATATATATATATATATATATGATGTATAAATATCTAAAATAATTAAATAATTAATGTCTTATGTTAAATATCATTATAATAAAYTCAATATTATAGWTTTATATTGTTAATATAGAAAATATTTAACAAATATTGCTTATCATTAAAAAACAAATGCAATTTATATTAATATATTTATTATTGTCATTGTTTACAATCTACAATAATAATAAGTATAATAGATTTTTCTACAATATTTTTGTAGTTATTATAAAAATTAATTTCATTATTTTTTATCTATTCATAGATAAAATATTTAATAATATAGTTTATTATATTTAAAAAAAATTGTTGAATACAATATTTATTTATTTTATTTTAACAGTCAAATTATGTAAAATTTTATTCAATAAATACTAGTGTATAATATCAAAAAATATTTAATGTAAAGTTATAAATAYACTSGTAAAATAAAACTTATTTTTWTATACMGTATTTATTGATTTTATTGATTATTTTTTTATTATTATTATTATATTTCAATATATATTTTTGGTCAATAAAATCTATTTTATATTGATCAATAAATTAAATAGATTGATTTTATTTTATTGGCAAATTAGATTATCATTGCTCAATCCTAAATATATACTTGATCAATCAACTATTATTTTTTATTGTAAGAGAGAGAGAGAGAGAGAGAGAGAGAGAGAGAGAGAGAGATTGTTTAGTTAAGCAACACATCAATTGTAACATTAAAATACAATATCAATAAATTAAGTCAAAAAAGTTATTGAGACAAATGATTATTATTTTTAGTATACAATATATTGATTAAATTATATTTAATATATTATGTAATATATTATTATTATAAAAAAACCGTAAAMAGTTAACTAAACAGTCAATAATTTAATTAAAAATATAGATTTATTATTTTTTTATTACGAAAAAATATTTTGCATATTCAGTAAATAAYTTAATTTTTTAAAAATGTATATTTAAAATAAARTATAGAAAATAAAAAACAAACAAAACAAAATTTAAAATAAAATTCAAATTATATATCTCGGAGTTTAATAAAATTGTTGAATTATTTATTTTTTAAAAATAACAATTTTATTGCAACTTGTTTTCAATTGCATTTAGTTACTGATWAGTATAAAACTAACTTTAAATTAAATAACATAAGTATATGCAAAAAAATTAATTRAATTAAATTTTCTAAAATTTTAAATATAAATTTTCTACTAATTCAGATTTTCTTATTYAATAAAAGTTAAAAATTTTAATTTATTTGTTTTTTTTAAAAAAGATATAATACTGTTTATGTTTAATTTAATTAATACTTTTTTAATAATTTAAAAACAAYATATATACTATCAATCAATGGATTAGTTAGTTTAATAACGTTGCTAATAATTTTTTACAATAATTATAATATATTATCACAAAAATTTTAAACAAATATAWTTCAAATCTTTATTTTATTATAATAAATAATATTTGTTTGTTAATAATAATAATAATAATAATAAGTTATTTGGCATACATTATTTTATAATCATTTTTTTAATAAAAAAAAGAGTTATAATGATTAATCAATTCTAACACATTTTRTATTATAAATATATATATATATATATAATTCAGGCAACAAATGTATCAAGGTTTTTTTATTTAAATTTTTTTACATACATATAAATTATGAAAAAACAAAATAATAATTTAATATAACATAAATTAATAATAATAAAACATATATTATATATTTTTTATTTTTAAGTTATATTTKTTGTTTGTTTGTGTGTTTGTATCTATCAATTTGTGAATCTAAACTCTAAACAATATAATGATGAGCCCCTAGAGTTTTGAATCATAAATCGATAGATTATTATACAATTTATATATACATCAATAATAATAATAATAATAATAATAATAATAATAATAGTTATTTAATAAATATTATTATTATTACAATATTTTTTTATTAAACAAAGACAAAAATTACAATTGAAATTTTTTTAGACACAACTTTACCAATTAAAGTACAGTATTAATGAAATTAATATATAAATAAATATATTATTATATAATWWTTTTACACAAATTATATGTACTATATATCTATATATATACAAAATATTATATATATTTATTAAAAAAATTTATATTATACATATTATTTTTTTTTTGTCARTCAATTAGCAAATTTTTAGTGTTCAAAATTATAATTAGCTAACATTATAGTTATACTGATTTTTATTTTTAAAAATTACARTAATTAATATAATAAACAATGTACTGWACTATATAAATTTATATAATGTATTAATAATATAAAATAATATAGTTAACAAATTTTTAAAAAATTGTTATAATATAATAATTATTAATTAATTATCTTTCTATTTATTTATATAGAAAAATAAAATACAGTCACTACTACAGTAATACTGTATATATATAGATAATATTAATATATATTWTTTTTTTAATTAATTAATTAATTAAATTATGGAAGATATCATATTTTCAGTATAATTTTAAATATTTTTTATAGGCCTATTGTTACCCCATAAAAAATAACATATTAATTCAAATACTACTTTATTATAGATAATTATCTACTTATAAACTAATATTTTGTTTTTTTAGTCAAATTGAGGCCAGGTAGTTTATTAATGGGTAAAATACCATTAGTGAATAAAAACTATWTGAATGAATGAATGGATGAATAATAGGTCTCATATCTGTTCATACAATACATGATTTTGTAATTCATTGGCCAGTTGTGTCTTAACAACTGATGAGCCATCGCTCGAGTCTAGCAAATAGGTAACACTGGTAGCCCTTTCACGCATRGCATCGGCCACGTG